>NW_024038544.1:0-28346 GCF_016077235.1 Cyprinodon tularosa | reverse complement strand
GGACAGTGGTCTTGACACTCACTAGTCCTTGGCCTCCCTCACTACGCTTGGTATACAGTCTCAGGGTGCTGGATTTGGGGTGGAACCCTCCATGCATTGTGAGGAGCTTTCTCGTCTTGATGTCAGTAGCCTCTATCTCCTGTTTTGGCCAGTTTATTATTCCAGCGGGGTATCTGATGACTGGTAGGGCATATGTGTTGATGGCTTATATCTTGTTTTTCCCATTCAGCTGACTTTTCAAGAGCTGCCTTACTCTTTGTAGGTATTTAGCTGTGGCAGTCTTTCTTGCCATCTCCTCGTGGTTCCCTTTAGCCTGTGGCACCCCAAGGTATTTGTAGCTGTCCTGAACATCTGTAATGTGGCCTTCTGGTAGTTCAACCCCCTCGGTTCTGATCATCTTCCCTCTCTTTGAGACCATGCGACCGCACTTGTCGAGTATATTTTATATATATATATATATATATATATATATATATATATATATATATATATATATATATATATATATATATATATATATATATATAACAAACTAAAAGGTATCCGTCTATCTATCTATCTGTTTTAAAAAATATTGGTGTATTTTTCAACTGTTGCCTTCTAAACAAGTCAAAAGCATTAAATAGACGTGGGTAGCAGCTAATTCACATGTCTAAAGCTCACTAGAGAGAAACGCGCTGCTTCGGCAATTTGTCAAATTTTGTGCTGAAAGACCTAAAAAGAAAAGGCGACAACGTATTTGGGAAAAAAAGACATGGCTGAGCAAACGTGGCTACTACGGTGTGTCAATTTTATTGAAAGAACTGCATTTTACTCATTGAACCCCCACCATGCTTCTGTGTTTACAGAAGAATCATTGGGCCGTTGGCGTTTCATCATCATCCTGGTTGACAAAATTAACACTGGCTGCTACTACTGCTTCCAGCTCCTGAAGCGCTCGGTTCTCCTGGCTCATGGGAGGAGGGGGACGATGATGACTATGCTGTGAGGGTGGTAGCCCCCTGGGTTGAAGAGGCTGACGTGGTTGAAGCAGCAGTGGTGCCATCGGTGAGTTTAGTAGGGGCAGGCGATGCTGGAGAAGGTGTGGAAACTGGAGGAGGCCGAGCAGAGCCAGCTGGGGATGTTTCAGCATTTGGCAGTGAAGCATCTTGGGTGCTCACCTCATTTTCACCTTCAGAGGGCTGTGCTTCCTTCCCAGATGCTGAAGATTGTCTGGGAACAGTCTCAGAGGAGCCTCCATTCATGCTGCACTCTTTGTTTCTATCGGCGCAGTACAACATCAGCCCCCCCAGGTCAACAGCACAGTCCGTTACTGCTGGATGCAGCGAAGACCCTGTCAGAATGATGGCGCAGCAGTTACATATCTCCTTTTTTGAAGAGAGTTACAGTCGGAGATTATCCATTTTGTTTTCCAACAAGCCCGTTGGAGAGCAGGATTGATGGAAGCGGTGGTCTATGGGGATCTCTCTTTAGCCTAACAGTTAGCTCCCCTCTGCAGCCTCGCTTTCTCCATCTCGCGCATCTCTTCCTCCGTCCGTTATTTTCTGCGGTCAAAACTGTCAGTGTTTAACACATTTTGTGACCGTAACTCCAACAGGCTTTGGCGATCATAGATGCGGGCTTGATGTCTAGTTTGTATCATTTTAAGCGGCATATTTTCTGAAATACAGACCCGTTTGCATTGCTGGGATAGCTTGGGTTTTTGAATATGGAATTGTGTGAAATGTCCACCTTCTGTAGTTGAGATGCAACAGTGTCCGTACCATCACTGAGCCTCCTGCTCTGACTAACATACTGGAGAAAAAGTAGTTCTGGTACTGTACGGGGACACAAATAGCTAAAAATAAGCTATTAAGCTAAAAATACTATGCTTATATATTATTAGATTATTTCAACAGTTTTTAAAACAAGCAGGCAATATGTCAGACATTGATCTTGATTAGGACTTTTTTCTGGCCGCTATCACTTCACATGTGTGTGTGGTAAACAGAAAAAGAGGGTCCACTGTCTACAAGTTAATTGTACAGGAACAGTACAAGATAGAGTCCTGTCATCTGCAGAAGTACTTGGATGAATCTGCAGTTGTTGAGTGCATCAAAGATGGATGACAAGCTGAGTACAAGGAAGCTAGTCAACAGGCTTGTGAAATGATAAATCCTGAAACAATGGAGATGATTGAAGATTTCAGAAGAAACAGGAAAAAGATTAATTCTACAGTATTAAAAAACATTGGAGTGGAAGGGGTGGCGAAGTACATTATACATAAATACCTAAGTGTTCACCTGGACAAGAAATGCGACTAAAGCTTTCTACAAGAAGGGACATAGGAGACTGTACTTCTTAAGGAAATTTAGTTAATTAAGTGGTTGCAGCAGGAGGCTTCACATCTTCTACAAGTCTATTGAGGAGAGTGCTATTTGTCACTGCCATCATCTGCTGGGAGTGACAGGATCAGAACAAATGACATAAAATCTAAACAAGCTGATAAAGAAGGCCACGTCTGTTCTAGGAACTCTTTTGGATATGACGTCACAAAGAAGAATTCTTCATAAGGTGATGAATATTCAATTCAATAGCCGGGTTTCAGTCACGTGACGATTATGACGCAGCCAGGGGGCGCGATTTCAGATGGAGGGCAGGAAGTCTATGAAGTTAGTGTAAACATGGAGGATGCCGTTACCGAGAGCCCGAATTGTATGGAGTTAGAGCCTGTTTCAAGACACAGATACAAGGAGTTGATATACAGATATGTTGGACGTGACCCGTACCTCATGAAGATGAGTGAGTTTTCGGTGGACCTTAAAGATTTGCCGACAGTGGAGGCCGTCGACATAATGAACTATCTGGTCCTTCAGACGTCGTATTACACCAAACAGCAAATTAAGGCCTATAAGTGTATGAAGGCATATAACTTCTTTGTCAGCGGGTGGGTCCACAACCTCGGCACCAAACGTCTCCACAACGATTATTGTCTAGTCTTCGCCAGGGTGAGTGTTTGTTCTTATATTGTTTTATGTGTTAAAAGATGCTAGCGTTAGCAGTAGCGGCTAGCCTCCCAGTTGTTTATGTTTCTCTCGTTGAAGAGATGCTTCTGATTTGGGCTTAGTTTTTTGATAACCGAGGTTGACCGTCGGAGCCCAGTCTACCGATTCAACGTCACCCAAAGCGCTAGGACAGCATAAACAGTCACAATGAAGTCCATATTAGACTACCGGTAACTTATTAATCATTACTAAGTACATGAGCATTTAACGATAAACTTATGCTATATAAACACAACCACAAAAAAAAGTTAGCTAGCTACCGTTATAGCTTACCTCTGACGAAGTGGTCACTGCAGACACGGGCATTGGCAGACTCTGCTCCTTCAGATCGCAGACGTAGGTTTAGAATCCATTTTTTTCGGCGTTGTTCTGTGAGCTTTTTACAATTTTCACCTTTATGGACAACAATCTTTGGTACTCTGTAAAAGCTCTTTTCCTTTTCTCGGTTAGAACGATTGGAGCAGCCGTAAACTACACAAAACATAGGCATTATTTCAGAGGGCAGATCCTCAGCTACTTCACTTCCTGCCCTCCATCTGAGTTTCGCGGGCTCGTGACGCAGCACTGTGACGTCACGTGAAACCAAGCTATTCAGTTTATTTATATAGCGCCAAATTCACAACACATGTCATCTCAAGGCACTTTACAGTTCAACCAGATCATACAGTCAAATTGATACAAAGTTTTCTATCTAAGGAAAACCAGTTGATTGCATTGACTCAAATACAATTCCTCACACTAAGCATGCTTGTAGCGACAGTGGAGAGGAAAAACTCCCTTTTAACAGGAAGAACCCTCCAGCAGAACCAGGCTCAGGGTGAGCGGCCATCTGCCGAGGCCGACTGGGGTTCAAGGAGACAGAAGCAGAGACACAAAAAGCAGCTGTAAAAGGCGGCCCCGTCCAGGAAACACACAGCCAGGCAGACGAGTTCCGAGCCAGCTCCCATGCCAGAGGACGAAGAGAGCACATCCACTCAGTCACGGTAAGAGAAACAGGACCACACTGGAAGACAGCCCGATCTCCAACATCTATAAATGAGGGTGTTGATGGAAGCAGCACAGCTGATGTTTCTTTCCAGGATGACGTCACAGCCAAACAGGAACAGACGAGGCAAAGCTACTCTGAGGAAAAGCAGAGAGAGCAGAAGGTTAGAGATTGAACTAACAGATTCTGCAGAATAGGAGAACAGAGAGAGAATGAAGCAGAATGATGAAATGGGGGTCCCTATGTCCTCCAAAAGTCTAAGCCTATAGCAGCATAACTATAGAGATAGCTCAGGATAACCTGAGCCACCCTAACTATAAGCGTTATCAAAAAGGAAAGTTTTAATTCTAGCCTTAAAAGTAGACAGGGTGTCTGCCTCACGGACTAAAACTGGTAGTTGGTTCCACAGGAGAGGAGCCTGATTACTAAAAGATCTACCTCCCATTCTACTTTTAGAAATTCTAGGAACCACTAGTAAACCTGCAGATTGAGAGCGAAGTGCTCTGTTAGGAACATAAGGAACAATCAGATCTCTGATATCAGATGGAGCTTGGCCATTTAAGGCTTTATATGTGAGAAGGAGGATTTTAAATTCTATTCTTGATTTAACAGGAAGCCAATGAAGAGAAGCCAGGATAGGAGAGATATGATCTCTCTTTTTAATTTTCATCAGAACTCTGGCTGCAGCATTTTGGATCAGCTGAAGGCTTTTAACTTAAGGGTGTGCAAAATAATCGTCAAATCGATGAATCGTGATTCTAATTTTTGTGATCTACTGAATCGATTCTTGAAGGCAAGAATCGATTATTAAAAAAAAAAAAATGAACAAATAAAATACATTAATGGTTGGCGCACATCAATCAAACCAAGTGGAATACAACTTCCAGTCCAGCAGATGTCGCTGCGGATGTGTTGACGCCTGCTGCTTTGTGTCATAAGCATGTCCGGACTGATTATCCTCATTTTGTTATTTTAAGTTTGATGAATCCTAAGATCTTTTTGTTGGTGTGTCCATGCCAGTAATAGTAATATTTCTGTCCAGTATTTGTTTTCATTGCAACACCTCCAAAAGTAATTTCAATAAATACAGCTATGTATGAATTCAGTTGCTTTCAGTTATGTATCAATTGAAGACACTATCCAGATCACACCCAGCCAGTCAGCCACTGGTAAGGGCTGTATCTTTTTCTTACAGTGTTCAGTGAAAATATCACAATGCATCGCAATATTTCAAGTATCGTGATGCATCGTGATAGAATCGCATCGTGGCATGTGAATCGTGATTCGAATCGAATCGTGACTTCTTTGCCAATACCCACCCCTATTTTAACTACAGTTTGTGGACTTCCTGATAGTAAAGAATTGCAATAGTCCAGCCTTGAAGTAACAAATGCATGGACTAGTTTCTCAGCATCACCCCTGGACAGGAGATTGCTCATTTTTGCAATGTTCCTCAGATAAAGGAGGAAATTCTAGAAACCTCTTTGATATGGGATTTAAATGACAGGTCCTGATCAAAAATAACACCAAGATTTTTTACTTTATTATCTGAAATCAGTTTAATCCCATCCAAATGAAGTGACTGGCTAATCAGTTTCTTTTTCAGAGACTCTGGTCCAAAGACTATAACTTCTGTTTTGTCTGCATTCAGAAGCAGAAAGTTAAGAGTCATCCAGGTTTTTATGTCTTCAAGACATGCCTGTAATCTATGTAATGGGTTAGCTTCATCTGGATTTATAGACAGATATAGCTGGGTATCATCAGCATAACAGTGGAAATTAATCCCATGCTGTCTAATAATTCTACCAATTGGGAGCATGTATAAAGTAAAGAGAATTGGTCCTAGCACTGATCCCTGTGGTACTCCACAGGTAACCTTTGAGCGTGTTGAAGATCTATCATTAACATGAACAAACTGAATTTGATCAGATAGATAAGATTTAAACCAGTCTAGTGCTGTTCCTTTAATTCCAACAAAATATTCAAGTCTTTCTAAAAGAATATTATGGTCAACTGTATCAAATGCAGCACTGAGATCCAACAGGACGAGCAAAGATACAAGTCCATTATCTGAGGCCATGAGAATATCATTAGTGACTTTAACCAGAGCTGTTTCAGTGCTATGATGAGCTCTAAAGCCAGACTGAAACTCTTCAAAAAGTTCATTATGGTGTAAGTGATCGCACACTTGTTTGGCAACTACTTTCTCAAGAATTTTGGATAAGAAAGGAAGATTGGATATAGGTCTATAATTGACCAACTCATCTGGTTCAAGAGACGGTTTCTTAAGCAGAGGTTTAATTCCAGCAACCTTAAAAGCTTTAGGTACATATCCCTGTAACTGAGATAGATTAATCACATCTAAAATGGAGGAGGAGATCAAAGGGAATACCTCCTTAAATAACCTGGTTGGAACTGGATCTAACATACAAGTTAAAGGCTTAGATGAAGACAATAATTTTGCTAATTCAGAAAGTTCAACTGGATCAAAGCAGTCTAAACCCGGTTCAGATTCCATGACTACCTCAGGTACAATCACGGATAGAGGAGTGCTTATGATCTTATTTTTAATAAGATAAATTTTATTTATAAAGAATCCCATAAAATCATTGCTGCTAAGAGCAGGTGGAATGGACGGTTCAACAGAGCTATGGCTCTGGGTGAGTTTGGCAACTGTATTAAAAAGAAATCTAGGATTATTCTTATTCTCCTCTATTAATGAGGAGAAGTATGCTGCTCTTGCTTTACAAAGGGTCCTCTTATACCGCAGTAAACCATTTTTCCAGACTAGGAAGGACTCTCGCAGGCCTGTGGAGCGATATTTTCTCTCCAGTTTCCTAGCATTTTCCTTCAAAGTACGCAGCTCTGCATTAAACCAAGGAGCAAGCTTTCTATTTTTAACGGTTTTCATTTTCAAGGGAGCTGCGTTGTCTAAGGCAGTACGCAGAGAACTAGCAACCCCATCAACAAAATCATCAACCCGTGAAGGGGAATAAGCTATGCTTTTGCACTCTGCAGCACTGCTCAGCGACACAGAGGAGAGAGAAAGTGAAGCAGATTCTTTAAAATTTATAACTGCACTATCTGATAAAGATCTACTAAAATTGAACCTTCTTTTGGGGGAGGAGAACTCTGTTAAAGTAATCCTGAAGGTTATTAGAAAGTGGTCAGAGAGGACAGGGTTGTGAGGAAATACTGTTATTTCTTCACATTCTATGCCGTATGTCAGCACAAGATCCAAAGTATGAAGATGAGAATGTGTGGGACTATTCACATTTTGAACAAAGCCAATAGTGTCTAAGATAGCATTAAAGGCTGCTCTTAAGCTATCGCCTTCAATGTCAGCATGGAACTTAAAATCTCCCACTATGATGACCCTGTCAGTATTTAATACCAAATCAGAAAGGAACTCTGAAAACTCATCTAAAAATTCAGAGTAAGGACCTGGTGGACGATACAAAGTTACAAAAAGAAGAGGTTTTCTTGCCTTGAAATTTGGATGAGGGAAATTAAGGGTTAAATGTTCAAAAGAGTTGTAGGTATTAACTGTTTTGGGAGTAATCAATAAGTCAGACTGGAAGATTGTTGCTACTCCTCCTCCTCGCCCAGAACTTCTGGGTATGTGAAAATTTAAATAGCTTGAAGGAGTTGCCTCATTTATGCTCACATAATCCTCTTGCTGCAGCCAGGTTTCTGTAAGGCAAAACAAGTCAATGTGATTATCACAAATCTAGTCATTAACTAGCAGACTTTTAGAGGAAAGCGATCTTATGTTAAACAGACCGCATTTAATTGTTTTAACTTTTTCCCCAATTGGAGTTATTTTGATTTTAATTAGATTATCATGATTTACACCTTTGGGAATCTTTGCTAATTTATTAGATTTTGGTTGTGGGCAAGACACTGTCTGGATGGAGTAAAGAGTGGGTAACAGTAGAGAAGCTGCAGAGATGTGTGTTAAACTACAACTCTGCTTCCTGGTCTGCACCCTGGGTGGTCAGGGTTTTGGAGGACTAATAAATGTGGCCAGATTCCTAGAAAGAAGAGCTGCACCATCCAAAGTGGGATGGATGCCGTCTCTCTGAATCAGACCAGGCTTTCCCCAAAAGGATTGCCAATTATTAATGTAGCCCACGTTGTTTTCAGGACACCACCTAGACAACCAGCGGTTGAATGACGACATGCGGCTAAACATGTCATCACTGGTCAGATCAGGGAGGGGACCAGAGAAAATTACGGAGTCCGACATTTTTTTGGCAAACTTACACACCGAAGCAACACTAATTTTAGTGACCTCCGATCGGTGTAACCGGGTGTCATTACCACCAGCGTGAATAACAATCTTACTGTATTTAACCTTATCCTTAGCCAGTAGTTTCAGGTAGGATTTGATGTCGCCCGTTCTGGCCCCCGGCAAACATTTGACTATGGTCCCCGGTGTCTCTAATGCCACGTTTCTGACTATGGAGCTGCCAATCACCAGAGTGGGCTTCTCAGTGGGTGTGTCACTGAGTGGGGAAAACCGGTTAGAAACGTGAACGGGTTGGTGGTGACCAGTGGGCAGAGATCCACGACTATGCTTTCTGCGTACAGTTACCCAATTGCCTGGATGCTCAGAAACTTTTGGAGGACAGCTACGTGGGGGGCCTACTTTAACTCCTGGATGTTCAACAGCCTGAAGCCTGGATTCTAACTCTGACACCCTCGCCTCCAAAGCTACAAAAATACTACACTTATTACACATCCCATTATCACTAAAGGAGGCAGAGGAATAACTGAACATCTGACACAGAGAGCAGGAGAGGAAGAAGGAAGAGCTGGAAAAGAGTCAGGGGAGGGAGAGAGAGAAGCCATAGCAATGCTAAGCTAGTGCTAGCCTAGGCTAGCTACTCCTTGCTATCGAAATAAAACCGTGTGAAACTGACAAGTGCTCAGTAGAAAAGTGCAGCAGAAGGTGCTATGTTTTAAAGTAGTCAGTTAGAGTTACTTAGATACAGACATATCACAGAGAAAATAACTTAACTTCAGATGGAGTTCCTCTGGACAGCTGCAACAGCTGCACACTCAGTCCAAACAGGAAGTGATGCTCACTATTGTGGACAATAGTGAGCATCCTCACATTAGACTGTTAAAAAACAACAGGATGTCTTCTGTAAGAGGCTTCTCCACATCCTGTGCAAGAATAACAGAATATCCTTCCTATCTATGGCTCTAACCTAACTTTCTTTTAATAAACCTGAAATGATTAACACCATATTTTGTTTTTGAGCAGTTTCAGTATAGATCTGATGCAATCTTTCATGAATTAGACTCCAGATCTGGTAGCATGGCATCCCACAATGCCCTATGCTATCTTAATGCATGCTCAGTCTTTAGACTACTCTTCAGTGCCTTTCCATTCAACACCATCGCATTAACACCAGTGATGGCTGGTGGACTTTTCTCCAGGTGGAGCTAAATTCAAAATAGACGTATATATAAAAACTATTTTCTGAGAATGTTTTCATTGAAGAGAAACTTTTCTAAAAAGGGCTTTATATCATTTCTACATGCCTTTATTCATGGTCTGTCAAATCCTGACATTTGAAAAGTAGGCAGGAAGTCAAGGAAGCAGAAAAAAGTGTTAGCCTTGCTGCATGCAGTCAGCCAAGCCTTGTAGCTAAACAAGGTCCTAGAAAAATACAGGGTGTACCATCTCCATCTGTCTTTTGGACTGCTGCTACTGCTTAATTCTGATGTTTGGCTGATCAGGCCCAAACAGTTTCATGTCCAGCTTCACTTGATAAGTTTGCTTTCTACCCGCGATTTTGGCTGTCATTCACCCGCACAACAACTGTGACGACAGTTCCTGTCACCTCAAGGTGCACCGGAGCTGCAACCAGAGCTCTCCTATACTGTACTTCTATAATGCACAGGACCTACTCCGCATGTAAAACTTTTAAAGAGAGTCACTAGGCAAACATTTTTGCCCCTAGGCTGGAAATAAATCACCAATCCGACGAAAAACAAAATTACGCTTTACTCGTCATTAAATATTAAATATTTATCTTGCACATCTAAAAAAATACCGTGCTCAAAAAAATTAAAGGAACACTCTGAAAACACATCAGATCTCAATGGGGTAAAAAAATCATGCTGTTTATTTATACTGATATGGACTGGGTGATGTGTTAGGAACAAAAGGATGCTACATTATTTGACGGAAATGAAAATAATCAACCTACAGAGGGCTGAATTCAAACACACCCCAAAAATTACATTAAACACAACATGATGCAGCAGGCTAGTCCATTTTGCTGAAATTTCATTGCAGCAACTAAGAATGGTATTCAGTCATTTGTATTGCCCCCATGTGTGTGTATGCATGCCTGACAATGTCGGGGCATGCTCCTAATGAGACCATGGATGGCGTCCTGGGGTATCTCCTCCCAGATCTGGACCAGGGCATCACTGAGCTCTTGGACAGTCTGAGGTGCAACCTTGCAGCGTCGGGTGGATGGAAACAATGTCCCAGAGGTGTTCTATTGGATTTAGGAAAGGCGAGCGTGGGGGCCAATCAATGGTATCAATTCCTTCATCCTCCAGGAACTGCCTGCATACTCTCGCCACATTGTTGTCCACCAGGAGGACCCCAGGACCCACTACACCAGCATCCCCAGACCATCAATGACCCAACCACTAAACCGGTCATGCTGAATGATGTTACAGGCAGCATAACGTACTCTACGGCTTCTCCAGACCCTTTCACTTCCTATCAAAATTGCTCTGGGTGAACCTGCTCTCATCTGTGAAAAGCACAGTGGCGGACATGCAAATGTCAGTGTTCTGTGGCAAATGCCAATCGAGCTCCACAGTGCCGGGCAGTGAGCACAGGGCCCACTAGAGGACGACAGGCCCTCAGGGGACCCTCGTAAAGTCTGTTTCTGATTGTTTGGTCAGAGACATTCACACCAGAGGCCTGCTGGAGGTCATTTTGAAGGGCTCTGGCAGTGCTCCTCCTGCTCCTCCTTGCACAAAGGAGCAGATACCTGTCCTGCTGGTGGGTTGTAGACCTTATATGGCCCTGTCCAGCTCTCCTGGAGTAACTGCCTATCTCCTGGAATCTCCTCCATGCTCTTGAGATTGTGCTGGGAGACACAGCAAACCTTCTGGCAATGGCACGAATTGATGTACTATCCTGTAGGAGTTGGACTGCCTGTGCAACCTCTGTAGGGTCCAGGTAGCGCCTCATGCTAACAGTAGTGACAGTGACACTAGCCAAATGCAAAATTGGTGAAAAAGAGTCAAAAAAGACGAGGAGGGGATGCAATTTCAGTGTCCTCCACCTGTAAAACCATTCCTGTTATGATGGTCGTCTCGTTGTTGCCCCTCTAGTGCACCTGTTGTTAATTTCATTAACACCAAAGCAGTGGAAACTGATTAACACCCCCCTTTGCTACTGACCTGACTAAATCAATATCCCACAGCTTTAATTAACTTGATTCTATATTCTGATTACAAAGTGTTCCTTTAATTTTTTTGAGTAGTGTATTTCCCCAGAAACATAAACTACAATTCACCATGAAACAGCTCTCTCAAAAGTTTATCAAGAAAAGGAGATATTTTCCTTGAAATTAATACTTCTGTTATGTATTTTACAATTACTAAAGGAAAGGTTTAAAAAGAAATTAAATATAAAGAAAATTCACTTCCTCTTCAGAAATGCTGCTCATCGCTTACCAAACCATATTGCTTCAAATAAATATGTTTGCAGTCATTTGTTAAGTCTGGAAATTAGAATAATCTGGGTGTTTCAACACTACTCGTCAAGTATTTAAACAGTATCAGAATCAAGAAGAGAAAGTCAAGATTTGGAAGGGACATGGAAGGGGAGCCAGTGCAAAAAAGGGCCTGGTCAATTGTCTGGCAGCACTTTGACCTTATAAACCCCAAAAAGGTTGAGTGTCTGATGTGGGCTTAACAGATGACATTTAATAATACCTCAAGTCCTCAAGGAAAAACCTCGGCATGTAGAAGAATTGCTTAACAACAATATAAATAATTATCTAAAAATCCATTTCTGGACAACCAAACAGAAAACAACATTGTATAAAGGGTAAAAAAGGCTTTCATGGTGATGTTAGTTGAAAGTCCATTAGGCTTCAGGACACATTATCGATTTTATGAATTTCAACTACATGCAGCTTCAGTTCCAGTGAAGGCATTAAAACCTATAATGCAGCGAGATAATTTAATTCGAGAGATCACTTAACTTCTTTGACTCATTTTCATGTAAGGGTTACAGAATCAACATAGGATATGGTCTCAGAACCATATATCGCTGTCCAGCTGACCAGTTAGATGGATGTCAGACCTTTGGCAATGATTGATATGGCTGAATAAACGCAACTAAGTTTGGGAAGACAAAAGGTAAATTATATATTTGTATGATTATGACTGATTATAATATTGCACATTTAAGAAATATAGTTACGTCTCAGGTTTGTCATTCTGCAGTTAAGATTGCGGTACTGATGCTGAGGAGGCATGCTTTTGAAAGCAACTTATTCATAACTTTAGTTTCTATAACTAGATTTTCAAGAACATGCATGACCCTAATGTTTAGAAGGTATAATTCAAAGTAATTTGCAATATGGCAGAGGTTTCTTAAATATGTACTGAAGTTAAATGAATAATACACCATATTTTTACTCAAGTCAAATGAAAAATTAGCCATGCAAGATATCACTCAAGCAGTAGAAATGGTAGTTAATAGAAGGCTACACAATATTGATTAAATCAATTTAATAACAATCTAATTAGATAATATTGATATATATAGATGTAACATCTATATAACTGTATATATATTGGATATATATAAATGACTGAGGAATGCATTAAACCGTAATGAAGCTAAAAGAGAAATGGTCAGCTTAGGAGGTCTGGCTTGGGCAGGTCCAATATATATATATATTGTTAGTAGATCTGGGATGGATTGTTCCCCCTACGTTTTTTTAAACCTCTTGGATTGGATTTTTTTCTTGGTGAGCTGTCAAACTGGATGTTGCATGTGGCATTTATTGCTGCTGGGACATGGGTTTCTCTTGAGGTCGCATGACCAAAGGATATGACCAAAGTTTTTTGTTTTTTTAATTGATTAACATTGATTTAAGGTTTGAATGGCCATTGTAGTTATATCTCCCTGTGTCTGTTGTGCAAATGTACCAGAAGATTATGAATATATAAAATAACTTGAACTGGAAGTTATAATTAATTAATAGGTCGTAAAACCAAGTCATGATTATTAGTTGAATAATTATAACTTATATTATTTGGCTTACTCACCAGGGTTCTTAGTCCTTTAGATAAAAGGTTTGACTTCTGGACCGATTGTTTAATATCCATTTACCTTCACCAATTTAGTAATTTATGGTTATCAGCAGAGTTATTAATTACCAACCAAACTAATGTGTCACTGCCTTTAAGATGTTGCTGATAGAAGAGTGAATCTGGCCAGAGTGATAAACCATTCACTGTATAAAATAAAGACAAAAGACCATTGGTTAAAATACAATGGCACATTTATTAGCCAATAATCCCTAACACAGTATTATTATATCAAATAACTTTACAAACACTTAACACTACTGGAAATAAGCATGTGTAAATGAAGCAAATAAAAGAGGGAAAAGTCTGTTCAAGTTTCAGTTTTAGGGCTTAATACATTTAGGGTGTCCATTAAAATGGCGGCAGATCAATGTGACTAAATGCTGACTCAGAGATTTTAAATGAAGTCAAAACAGTGAAGTTCCATATGGTTTTACAGTGAAAAATGACAGGAATGCATTAAACTATAATGAAGCTGAAAGAGAAAGCTTAGGAGGTCTGGCATGGACAGGTCTCGCTGAAACAAAGTTAAAAAAGTTAGAACTGAAAATATGGCCTCTACAATGTGGCCGGAGATGAGGAAGCTGGGTGCTTACGTTGCTAAGCAGTCAACTGTAGCAGTTTCTCCAGACACATATGATAACACCATGTTATTTGTACAGTCAGCTCAATGAGTCCTAGCATTCAGCTCAGAACTCTTAAAACCAACAGCAGTTGAATCAGAAAGCTTCTTTCAGATAAAACTCAAACACAACCACAACTTTCTATACTATCTAGTTGAAAAGAGGGATTATGGTTTTACTATTTTGGCTCAGTGGAGTGAAACAGACTTTTCAACTTTTCAACATCAATCAAGTCCATTTGTCCAACAGCAGCTCTCAAAGAGATTTGGATTAATCTAATGTAATAACAAGAGTTCCTTTTTCCTTAATTTATAACTCACAGTAACCCTAAGCAGGACGCCCCCCGTTCAGCCACAGCAGTTGCCCGGTGGCTGCAGCTCAGGCAGCGGTGGCTCAGGCAGCAGCGGCAAATTCAGTCAGCAGCAGGATCAGTATGGCATGGTTCAGCTGTTTCTAACGGCTCCTCTGAAAGCAGAAATTGGGCCCAACTGTTCCGTCTGCTAGCTCTCGAGTCTATCTCTCTCTCATCTGCTTCAGCAAGTGAGATTCACAACACTACGTTCAAATACTTTTGAATTGCACGAAAAAATGGTTACTATGATTAGCTCCTTCTGAATTGTAGGAAAGGTAGTCTGAATCATACAGAAAGCACAGACCTCTTTGGAGTGATTTGGTTGATACTTAGGGTAGCTTGTAGCTGAGGAATGACAAGTCTAACCTTATGCGGTCATAGGCCGCAACAAGAAGTTGAATAGTCGCTTTTTTTAACAAAGCTGACATTCAATCTTAGCGCTGTTACGTTCATTCCCTGCAAAACCTGTCAAAAAAAAATGGTGGTGTTCAGTCTCATACTCATAACTAGATTCAACCTTTGAGAATATTATCTTTCTAGCCCAAACTGAAGTAATGTGGGGTTGACTCGTACCACTGACAAAAATACTACTCATGCTCAGACTGCTCATGTGAGGTAAACACAGCAACATGACATAAATCATGGTTTATATATACATGTAACAACTTGACTATACTAAACTAAACTAAGACTATAATAAGATGAAATTAAACCATCATTACCTATGTTTGCAGTTACCCTTGTCTTCAAAACTCTCATAACTGAAAAATGGAATCCTTCCACATCAATTGGACATCATGGGATAACAATTACTATTACAGCAACATAAGCTTCAACTACAGCGAGAACATAAATAAGACTGACCAGAATGATGACTTTGATACAGAGCTCTTCTTAGAGTGGGTAAATTGGATCACCATTGCAATCGGACTTCCTTTGACCCTGGTGCTTATTATGGCAATTATTGCACAGGTTAGTATGATGTAACTTTGTAAATGTATTAGTCGTAATGGATTTACCTTCAAAAATATATTTTTCTCTCACCTCAGGAACTTATTCTGTTTTCATGTAGAGAACTTATTCTTACTCATTTACTCTTACTTCATTGGTATGTTAACATTCTTGCTCAATATTTTTCTTTCTTTTCTGCAGTTTAAAAAGGACCAAGGTGCGTCGGTGTACGTCATGAACCTTTTCATTTCTGATCTAATTCAGCTCTGCAGCAGGATTCCAATGAGTGTATCTGGAGATGAAATCATCCCTGGTTTATTCCTTGTTTGGGGATTATTGGTCAGTGTCGGATTCATGATATGTATCTCAGTTGAAAGGTGACTATGTTACTCTCTCCAATAGTCTGTGCCTGGTCTGTACCAATTCCAAATATTACATCATTCTGTCTTTTATTACAGGTATATGGTCATTGCTAAACCATTATGGTACAAATTCAGGAGAAACATCAAAACATCTGCTTCAGTTTGTATTTTGGTCTGGATCCTCCCTCTTCCTGTGATGCTACTGATTTATTTCATTCCAAACAATGAGATCTATAAATATATTATTGTAATATTTCTCCTCTTTCCATTTCCCTTGTTCATTGCTTTCTTAATTGGGACTATCAAAGCACTGTCTGGAGCTCATAGTGTTCCGGCAGATGAGAAAAGAAGAATTGTAACTATTCTGGTAGTAGTGCTGCTTCTTTATACTCTGCTATTTTTGCCCATTATTATTTGGTACCTGATAGAAAACAACTTGATTCTTCTGATTGTTATAATTGTTTGTATTTACTTAAGTCCACTTGCAGACACAATTTTCTATATGCTGATTCGGAAAAGCATTCTGGACAAGTTTTTAGCATCGCTGTGTTTTTGCAAAATGTCCAGCAATCAGGAGATGAGCAGCATGGATAGTGACAAGACGATAGCTCCAGCTGAAACAGTTTAATATGCAAGTCATTCATATATGACTCCACAGAAATCACTTCACTATGGCGGCTTTTTATGGTTGGACAAAAATATAAAAAAACTGCACAGAAATGTATAAGAGCAGGTGTGTTGCACCACAGTTATCATCTACTGAAGGACCAGCTCTGGACAATCTGCTTGCATCACCAAGTAACCACAGGATTTATGGGATTGTTTTTTCAAAAATAAATTCCAGTCTCCTTTTATATGATACTGTAGCATGCCCCTATGTTTGTGTACAAATTCTGTATATATAATTGTTTATGTAAAATTTTCATCAACTTATTTCTACAATGTAACTGCCATATGGGGACCTTGGTTAAAATCCTGGTGGTGGGAGGAAGGGCATCCAGCTTTAATGTTTTTCTACTCTCTTCTCTTAGTAGTTTTAAAAAACTGTTGTTTTTTTTTCAAAACTCCACACAACATTGTCATGCAATTAGCCCAATAATCATAAGGAAAATGTTTGTTTTCACAAGGAGCAGTGCTGTTCATAGTTCTAAAAGCAGTTTGCCTGACTGTACTCAAAATTGATTAGAAAAAAGTCAAAGTCATTCTGTTCAAATGGTTTTTATAAATATTTATTGATTTAATCTTTTGTTGTGTCCTTGGCAAATAAAATAGCACTCTGAGAGAAATTCATATTGTTTTGAATGTAAATGATTTTTCATAAGTTTAGGGGTTTTAAAGATCGTGTACTTTTTTGAATGTGCGTAGAGTTCTGAGAAAATATTGCCTTTTTCCAGAGTATGTACAGATGTTTGAGAAAAGATATAAAACTATGAAAGGGTTTTAAATCAAAATGTTTTTTATGACTACAACATATGTATCTAATAACATGCTTTTGTCATTTTATGACAGAAGTTATTGTCTTTGGATCAGACTCTGAAGAAGAAGCTGATTAGTCAGTCACTACAATTGGATGGGATTAAATTGATCTCAGACAATAAAGTAAAAAACGTTGGTGTTATTTTTGATCAGGACTGTTCATTTAAATAGGGTTAGGGTTAGGTGTAGGAATAGTGTCACGATGACATCCCCCTCAATCAGTCGTTTGACCGAAAAAGGTATGGTTCAGGGAGTCAAAGGCAAGGCACTGGCCGACGCATGTCACTCAAGAGCTCATCTCCTTTTGTTTGGCCCGGGTAGGAAGTACACAGCAAAGACATTCTAAAAAAATAAATAAAAATTGTTGGATGGAGTTACAGAATAGGATATCACAGAGGCCCTTTAACAGGTCCCAATACCATCCAATATTCCTCCATAAGATTAAAGTCAGAGTACATGGTTAAGGCAAGCGTTGATCATTCAGTAGAGGTAGAAAGGACACTACAAAATAGTCTAAACTAAATAAAAGGAATTTTTGGAACACATCATCAGTAGTGGACCTCAAGATCATCGGGTGTTTCGGCCATTATCACTAGACACCCTCACTCGAGGACGGCCCAGACAGGGATGATCAGTCCCTGCTGTGTGTCCAATAGCCAATTAGGTTTAAAGAAATCTAAAACTAAGTCAATCACAGCATAAAAGAAGAAAAAAATACGAAAGGTCAAAGGTCAAGGTCCGATTTAGGACCCATTACCTTAGTGAAAAAATCTACAATGAAAGGTCAAAGGTCAAGGTCCGGCATGGGACCCATTGACTTAATATAAAATTATACGGCAAGGTCGATATGACCATCAAGATGAGACCATCAAGATCAATACCCGATGGAGCATTGTAAAAGAACCTACGTCCCGTTGCACCCTCGGCCTAGTCACCTAAGCTGGACTAGGGGATGTATGACTCCAATTGTGGTTAAAAGGGAAAAAGTTCAGATTACACGTGTGTGGTGTAGATGTGGGCTGTGCATTGCCGGGGCTAATCCCCATAGAAGACTGGGCTGCGATTAAGGTCCTTAGCCCTGGACCGCCACACCTTGTGTGCTTTGTTCCGATAGTGGAACTCAAGGGGGCCGCATACTTACCTCCTTACCCAGTACCCTTCGGTAAGCAGGTCGGTTGTTGACACCGTTAGGTTACTCCGACCTGCCCAGGTAAGGCTGAAGATCTGGGTCATATGTCGTCCGCGCCAGGGGGGGTGGAGGGGGGGAGGGGGGACTTGATCCTATGCTCCATACACAGCACAGCCCTAGGGTCAAGGATGTCATGTCCAAGTCACACACAAAGAGTGTGAGACCAAGGCATGACATAAAGGCTAATCTAAATTGGGGCTGGGGTTATCTATCGGTATTACTGCTTCACTCATGGTTTTGTTTTAAGGTCATGAGAAAAGTCGCTTGAAAATAAGTTATATGGGAACTACAGTAAGGGAATTGGTATATAGCATTAATTAAAACCAGTATGGGTTAGGTGTAGGGTTAGGGGAAAACAAGATTAAATTCGAGTTTGAGTGCACAGTCCATCAACTGTTCCTAGCTCTCCCTGGCAGTCTTTTTAATTTTGTGTTTAAATGAGCTTTTTTAGAATCAGATTAAGATTAGGATTAGATTTAAATAAGGGTAAAATGTCCAATATAGGATTTAGAATTAGAATCAGATTAGGATCAGGTTTGAATTTCTAATTAGGTTTAGGGTTATAAAATCTAGGGTTTAGGGTTAGGAGATTGAAGTCAGGGTTAGGAAATCATTATTAAGATTCAGATTACAGTCAGTATTAAATTTCTAATTAGGTTTAGAGTTATAAAATCTAGGATTTAGGGTTAGGAGATTGAAGTCAGGGTTAGGAAATCATTTTTAAGATTCAGATTACAGTCAGTATTAAATTTCTAAGTAGGTTTAGGGTTATAAAATCTAGGGTTTAGGGTTAGGAGATTGAAGTCAGGGTTAGGAAATAATTTTTAAGATTCAGATTATAGTCAGCATTAAATTTCTAATTAGGTTTAGGGTTATAAAATCCAGGGCTTAGAGTTAGGAAATTGGAGTCAGGGTTACGGAATCATCTTAGGAAATCAGATTACAGTCAGAATTAAATTTCAACTTAGGTTCAGGCATAAAATCTATAGTGTGGGTTAGGGATTCTGAAAAGGAGAGGGATCCGCCACCGAGGCAACAGATCCCCCTGTGCACAGGCACCTCTGCGCCAGCCCCCCCAGGGGCCTACTTCTCATTAAGGCCTGATGGGGTCAGAGTGCTTAGTCTGGAGATCCAGATGCGTTCAGCTCTTCTACGTTGGGCCGTGGACCATGTGTTGTTGGATTGAAGGATGGTGGCAGTTAGGGCCTTCCATCCATGCAAAATAAAATGTTGAACCAGCAATGTGTGTGTGTCTTTTTTTCGGTATATGTTGTATCTGTGTTGTGTGAAGCGGGTGAGAATAGAGTTGCTGGTTTCTCCCACATATTGCTTCTGACAGGTCTTGCAGCTAATTAAATAAACACAGTTTTTTGTTTTGGGGTGTCCAGATGAGTCTAATTGGTAAACTGTGTTGTTGAATTTGTTTCTGATCCAATTAAGCTGTTTGAAAAAGTCACTATGACCTTTGACCTTGGATGGATGGAGCGGTTTAACCCTGGCTCTCACCAAGAAGTCCTGCAGATTTTTGTTTTTTCTGTAGGCTGCGATGATCTTATGCTTATTGAGAATTTGGGTGCTGGATTGAAGTTTAGAAAAATTGTTTTTAATATTATGGACCAGCTGACCTGCCGAGGCGGCGTAGGTGGTGATCAGAGGGATGGCCGGAGCGGCATCTGGGGGTCTAAGCTGAAGGAAGGACGCTCTGCATTTGCGGAGAAAGCTTTTGCTGTAACCCCTCTGGCTTAAGGCTCTGAAAAGGGTTCTGGTGGCTTCCAAAAAGTCTGATTCTTGAGTGCAAATGCGATGGAATCTGAGTAATTGTGATTTTACTAGTCCAGAATAGGTGTGTTTAGGATGGAAGCTGCTTTTAAATAATAATGCGTGTGTGTCAGTGGGCTTGAAATAGACTTTAACGTCTAATTTATTTGTTGTGCTGAATTGTGGGCCTATATATGTGGTTGTATCCAAGAAGTCCACAGCTTTAACGCTAGTGGTGGATTTCAGAGTGATAGATGGATTGTGTGTGTTGATGGAGTCGAGAAAGTCCTTAAAATCATCCTCCGAATGTGTCCAAACACCCCAGATGTCGTCCAAGTATCTGTAGTAGAAAAGCGGTTTTTTATGACATTTATCTAATGCTGCTGCCTCCCATTCGGCCATGAAAATGTTAGCGTAGGCCGGAGCAAATCTCTTTCCCATAGCTGTACCTTTGATCTGGAGAGAGAACTGACCATTGAACTCAAAATCATTTCTCCTAAGATTGATCTCAAGGAGTTGGATTAGCTCCCTGTCAGGCCGTCTGCTGTCAGGGTGACAGAAGAAAAGGTTTTTGACAGCCTCAATGCCCTCCCCAATATCAATATTGGTGTAGAGACTGTCTACATCCATGGTGAAGAGAATGGAGCCCTCAGGTATAGTGATGTTTTTTATTTTATTAATAAAGTCATAAGTATCTTTAATGTAGCTAGGGTGTATAATTGATAAGGGATATAAATAGTGATCAATATATTCTGCTGTTCCATATGTCTCGCTGCTGCAGTCTGAGACAATGGGTCTCCCTGGAGGAATTTGGTAAGGTTTGCTCCATTTCTCAGGTTCTTTGTGAATTTTAGGAAGCAGGTAGAAGCGTCTGACTCTGGGTTCGGATGAGCACGTCAGGTAAGTAAGCTGTTTTTTATTAATAAATTTTTTCTTATATAGGTTATCTAGAATTTTATTTATCATAGGGATTGTATCCATAAATATAGGTTTATCTAATTTGGAATAATAAGTTGTATTTAATAATTGTCTATTTCCTTCCCAAATATATTGTGCTCGATCCATGATCACTATAGAACTGCCTTTATCAGCAGGTTTGATGATGATATCCTGTTTGGATTTTAATTCGTCAAGGGCTTTGTATTGATCTGGGCTCAAATTGGGTTGGGCTGTGAGAAATCTAAACCTGGTGTCTAGATATTTGAGGTCCTTGTTAAAGAGGTCCTGAACTTCTGGAGGGAGGGCTCCTAGGGGAGGAGACCAATCAGATTCCGGCATGAAGGGCTGTTTAGCAGCCATGCCACTGTTTTCTTCATGATCTGCATAATAAACCGCTAATTTGATTCTTCTATGGTATTTTTGTAGGTCAAATCTGGTTTGGAAGCTGGTAAGAGCTCTATCTGTGGGCCGGTTTGGAGCTGGAATAAAGGTGAGACCCCTATAAAGTAGGGAACACTGTGCATCGGTAGGAACAAAGGTTTCAGACAGGTTACAAATATTGTTGGAGACAATCTTACCCCGCCCACTCTGGCTTGTGGGGGATTCTAGTTTAAACACTCACACCATGATTTAAGGATTCTGTCAGCTGTAGGTCTGGACCAGTGGATCTGGTCCTCCTCCACCTGGAAGTCCTTCTGTGGCAGCGGTGGGAGGGTGTGTGGCAGCAGACGGATGTGTGAGTTCATCTCCTCCAGGAACCTCTGTTCTTGTGTTGGAAGGGAGCGAGAAAAGTTAATCACAGGAACCATGATGATTGCATTCGGGCATTTATTCATGGCTGCCCTAACTGCAGCCTTCATTTCTCCTGTGGTGATTCTAATGGAGCTCTGTGCCCTGTCATTGATCCCAAAGGAGAGGATCAGCTGTTCAACGTGATCAGCTGATGGTGCCTTCTGAAGCAGGTTGGCTGCATGTTTCCATCTGGCACCCGGAAAGCTGTCAATCTGGAGATCGGGGCACTGGAAGTGTGGAAACCTACTAACATTTGAGTCCCCCAAAATAATGTGCTTCCCCTTTAAGACTACTGTCCACTGTAGCATTTTATCTAGTGTGTTGGTGTGTCTGGTGGGGGCAGTTACCTGGGGTGTAGCTTGGAGTTGGGCTTGAGTGCAGGACCGTGTTAGGGGCTTAAAATTTATTTTCCTCTGGACTCCTGCATTGAGCCTCTGGATGGTGTCCATCTGGGAGCCCATGGTGGGAGGATCTGGTTCCGGCTGTGGGCATCGAGGTGTTGAAGAGAGTGGAAGCAAGGAAAATGAGGCTCCCTGGGTTGGCTCTATTAGGCAGATGAGGTCCTCCACTGTGTCAGGAGCCTCTGACAGGACATTCAGGAGAGGGACATCATCATCCTCATCTGAGGGGTGTGGTGAAGGTGTGGCCGCCCCTGTGGTTGATGCCGCCCTGGGTGTCGTGTCGGCCTCTGGCGGTGATGCGGTGGGTCCTGGAGTTGATGCCTGTCTGGATGTCGTGTCAGCTTCTGGTGGTGATGCGGTGGATCCTGGAGATGATGCCTGTCTGGGCGTCGTGTAACCCTCTGATGATGGTGGTGAGGTTGCTCCAGTGATGGGTGTGGCCCTGGTGGTCGTGTCGGTATCCGGTGGTGGTGGTGTGGTGCCAGGCGTCGATTCCTGCCTGGGTGTCGTGTCGATGCGTGGAGGAAGTGATGCAGGTGGTGCTGCATGCTCCTGCCGTGGTGAGGGGCTGGGGCTGGGTGTCCATCCTGTGTGGGGTCGCTCCGTCATGGTGGCCATGTTGCTCATCTGCGGTCGTGTGGGAGGGGGGGGCCCCTGTGTGTTGGCCCTAGGCTGGGTGTCAGGCCTCGCCCGCCCGGAAGCTGTGGTTGGAGGTGCAGTTGCGGGAGGCTGAGGGGTCTGTGCTGGTGTGGTGGTGGTGGTTTCAGCAGATGAGATGCCGGTTTCAGACTGGGTCGATGGAGAGGAGGATGACGCCCCACCAGGTGTGGTGACCGGAGATGGTGGTGGATGGTAGAGTGGTGATGGTGCCCTTGGATTGGACGCGTCGTTCGGTGGGTCAACCAGGAAGTTCAGGTCCACTTCCTGAGGGGCTGTATCAGTGTTGTCCCCATTTAGCAGCAAAAAGTCCATAATTTGGTCCAGGGACTCTTGTCTAATTCGTCTGCCCAGGCTGCGTCTGACCCACTTTTGGGCTATCTCAAGTGGTGCCAGAATGTCATTCTCAAAGCTCAGTAGGTATTCTCTGAGATATTTAATGTCTTTTATATAATGCTGCTTGAGGATCTGCTTGGTGTGATAAGCCCAGTGATTGGCATTTCCCTCTATGTAAAGCCGTGTGAGGTTGTTTGGATTGGATGGCTTAATAACTTCTGATAAATGTTCTTTAATTTTTTGCAGTGCAGGTGGGTATTTATTTGGATTTTTATCAGAAATGTTGTCTAGATGGTGCTTAGCTTTAATTAAATTGTTCCATGCCCTCACCTTAGAAACAAAGTCTGGATCTTCTTATTGGGGCTGGCTGGGGTTCTGCTTGGGGGCTTGGTTCTGCCCCTGGTCCACCTGTTGCTGCGGGCGCCATTGTTGTGGTTTCCATGGCTGCCGGTGTTGATTTTGTCCCGGCCCGCTGTGTGGCCCGTAGCGCTGCTGCTGATGATTGTCGGTGCGTGGTGCGTTCAGTGGCTGTTGCGGCTGGTCGTCGTGCCGGTTCCAATTTTGCTGGTTCGGTCTGGGTCCTTTCCAAGGCCCATAGCGGTGCTGTTGTTGGAAGGGCCGTGGTGCGTTTGGAGGCTGTTGTACCTGGTCGTAGTAATCCTCCTGATACTGATGGTGGCGCTGGTACGTTGTCGGCCCGTCGTGATGTTGTTGCTGGAAGGGGTGTGGTGCGTTCGAGGGCTGCTCGTAGTTGCGGCTCCAGTTTGGCTGGTTCTGGTTCGGTCTCTGCCCGTTCCCTGGCCCATAACGCTTGGGTGGTTTGTACGGGCGTGGTGCGTTTGAGGGCCGTTGGACCTGAGCGTGATGGTAATCACGGTACTGTGGTGGCTGTCTGGAGTCGCTTCCTCCGTAGCGGGGTTGCGCGCTGGTGTAGCGGCGTTCATGGGACCGCAGCTCATTATGTGTGGCCGGGCGTCTCTCCCCCCCGTAGCGTTCTCTGTTGCGTGGTGGTGATCGTGTCCCCCCGTGCGGTTTGCGTGTGACCGATGCATAGGATCTGTTGTGGGCTGGATATGGTGATCTGGAGCCGTAACCATACCTCCGAGAGCGGTTCTGGTGCTGGTTCTGGTGTGGTTTGAACCGTGGGCGCCCCCGGTGGTAGGTAACTGTAGTCCAGCCGTCTTCCAGGTTTTCCTCTCTCCAAGCCATGGAGTCACAAAATGGCTGCGGGGATTTCCGAGAAGGTGCAGGCTAAGCTAGGAGCTAGTAACTGCTCTTGCTAGCTAAACTTTTCTTAAAGAAAAAAACAAAAAAATAAAGTAATGTGGTAAGAAGGGTTAGGGTTAGGGTTAGGTGTAGGGTTAGGGTTAGGTGAAGGGATAGTATCACGATGACATCCCCCTAAATCAGTCCATTGACCGAAAAAGGTATGGTTCAGGGAGTCAAAGGCAAGGCACAGGCCGACGCATATCACTCAAGAGCTCATCTCCCTTTTGTTTAGCCCAGGGAGGAAGTACACAGCAAAAACATTCTAAATAAATAAAAATAGTTGGATGGAGTTACAGAATAGGATAGCATGGAGGCCCTTTAACAGGTCCCAATACCATCCAAACTCCTCCATACGATTAAAGTCAGAGTAAATGGTGAAGGTAAGCGTTGATCATATAGTAGAGGTAGAAAGGATACTATAAAATATTCTAAACTAAATAAAAGGGTTAGGGTTAGGTTAGGGTTAGGGTTAGGTACAAGGGAATGCTCTCTCGATGACTCTCCCCGCCTCATCCAACGACTGGGCAGTTGAAAGGGTTAGGGTTAGGGGCCGTGAAAATCAGGTCCTTTTTTTCTCTTTTCTTGTGGCCCGTTGGCGTCAGAGTTGGCAGGAAGGTCCGCTGTGCCATCCGGGTAGTTGTCAAACAGTGCCAGGTGGGGGTCAAGCGGGCCACAGGGCCGGATTTGCAATACGGAGCAGACACACTAGATGGCAGTCAAGCCCTTTGGTTTTCCTTTAGCCAAAAGTGTGCCCGAACTGGGAATTTAGTGCGGATTTTGTTATTAACCCTTTATATGCTGGCGGTTTTTGATTTTTTAACCCTTTAAATGCCAAACAGTGAGTTTGGGTGGGCCAATAGGGTGGAAGACGGTGTCATATGTCTGTAAAAAGTATTTTTGCGGCGTTATGGGAGCGTTTGGCGAGGGCTGAGGTCGGACAAAGGGGTCACCGCTCGGACTCAGGGGCTCACCGCTTTGGTTTTTTGGGCTTTTGAGCGCCAGTGTGGGCTTAGGCGGGCCAAAGGGGTGTTGTGCTGGACACTGGGTGGGCTCTGGAGGACCAGGGGCTGTTCCACGGGGGTCGGTGCGGGCCCAGAGTGCTCCTTCTCCGGGGAGAGGCGCTCCACTCGCTCGGCTGGTTCCGGAGGTGCGGCGGATGCTGGGTTTTTCAATCTTTGCTATTTAAAAGTGCAAGTTGAAAGCGGGTTAACTAAAAAATGGGTTCTGGACCCATCCCGTGCCAATAGTCGGCACCCAGTGATGCGAACTTCTGTCCAATTAATACATTGCATATATTTCCTATTTAAACTGCTCCGGGTCTCGGAGATCTAAGCCCACGGGCCCTGTGCGGCTTTCCCCAGGGGTCAAAGGTCAAGTGCTGTGCGGCCCTCTGTCCGTTTAATGAACACCTGTGTCCCCAGCATGGATCTCCATGGGCCCGGTCCCTGGTTCCGGAGCCTGGTTCTGGACCCCGGTCCACGGGCCCCTGGTTCTTGACCCATGCCGTGCCAATTGTCGGCACCCAGTGATGCACACCTCTGTCCAATTAATATATTGCATATATTTCCTATTTAAACTGCTCCGGGTCTCGGTGATCTAAGCCCACGGGCCCTGTGCGGCTTTCCCCAGGGGTCAAAGGTCAAGTGCCGTGCGGCCCTCTGTCCGTTTAATGAACACCTGTGTCCCCAGCATGGATCTCCATGGGCCCTGTCCATGGTCCTGCAGCGGGCCCTTGGTGCTCTGTCTCTGGGGAGAGGAGCTCCATGGGCCCTGTCCATGGTCCTGGGGAGAGGAGCTCCATGGGCCCTGTCCATGGTCCTGCTGCGGGCCCTTGGTGCGTCATCTCTGGGGAGAGGAGCTCCGTGGGCCCGGTCCCTGGTTCCGGACCCATGCCCTGCCAATTGTCGGCACCCAGTGATGCATACCTCTGTCCAATTAATATTGTATATATTTCCTATTTAAACTGCTCCAGGTCACCCCGAGATTGGAGCTCCATGGGCCCGGTACCTGGTTCCGGAGCCTGGTTCTGGACCCCGGTGCACGGGCCCCTGGTTCCGGACCCATGCCCTGCCAATTGTCGGCACACAGTGATGCATACTTCTGTCCAATTAATATTGTATATATTTCCTATTTAAACTGCTCCAGGTCACCGAGATTGGAGCTCCATGGGCCCGGTACCTGGTTCTGGGTGAGCGGGTCATGATAACAACTGTCCCCAGATCCCCACACATGTCCCTGGATGGTTCAGAACCGGGCCCAGGGTTCTGGAGGCCTGTGGGGAACCAGGGCAGTGCTGGGTCGGATTAATGGGCCTGGTTCTGGAGCCTGGTTCTGGGTGAGCGGGCCATGCAAACAACTGTCCCCAGGTCCCCACACATGTCCCTGGGTTGTTCAGAACCAAGCCCCGCGGTTCTGGAGGCCTGTGGGGAACCAGGGCAGTGCTGGGTCGGATTAATGGGCCTGGTTCTGGAGCCTGGTTCTGGGTGAGCGGGTCATGCAAACAACTGTCCCCAGGTCCCCACACATGTCCCCGGGTTGTTCAGAACCAAGCCCCGCGGTTCTGCAGGCCTGTGGGGAACCAGGGCGGTGCTGGGTCGGATTAATGGGCCTGGTTCTGGAGCCTGGTTCTGGGTGAGCGGGCCATGCAAACAACTGTCCCCAGGTCCCCACACATGTCCCTGGATGGTTCAGAACCGGGCCCAGGGTTCTGCAGGCCTGTGGGGAACCAGGGCAGTGCTGGGTCGGATTAATGGGCCTGGTTCTGGAGCCTGGTTCTGGACCCAGGTCATGCTTACAACAGTCCCCAGGTCCACACACATGTCCCCGGGTTGTTCAGAACCAAGCCCCGCGGTTCTGGAGGCCTGTGGGGAACCAGGGCGGTGCTGGGTCGGATTAATGGGCCTGGTTCTGGAGCCTGGTTCTGGACCCAGGTCATGCTTACAACAGTCCCCAGGTCCCCACACATGTCCCCGGGTGGTTCAGAACCGGTCCCCGCGGTTCTGGAGGCCTGTGGGGAACGGGGGGGGCCCGCTTGTGGGCAAGGTGTTAAAACTTTGAGGAAAAATCCAAAAAATGGTTAAAATTTAAAAGAAATGCGCTTTAACGTGCTGCCTTGTGTCCCAGTGCTTCAATATGACCAGGTGTTTATCCTTTGTTGCTGTCGGGTCGCTGTGAACCAGGTAAGGTGGTGAAACTTTGAAAAAAAACCCAATTTGCGTTGATGACGACTTCTGTCCCATTCAAAAGTAATACGGGAGGGCTCGTTTTATCGTGCCCAGCCATGTCCGATGCTCGGTAACGCCCCTGTGTCAATGGCGAATTGTCTATTTATGTCTGGGCCCCTGGTAGGTTGGGAAAGCCGACTTTTTCCCCATCAAAGTAATCGGGAGGGCTCGTTCTATCGTGCCCAGCCTTGTCCGATGCTCGTAGCGCCCCTGTGTCAATGGCGAAGTGCCTATTTATGTCTGGGCCCCTGGTTTTAAGGTAGAATGCCGACTTTTTTCCCATTCAAAAAGTAATAGCGGATGACCAATTCAATTGTGCCCAGCCATGTCTGATGCCCCCGATGCGCCCCTGTGTCAACGGCGAAGTGCCAATTTATGTCTGGGCCCCTGGTAAGGCAGATTCCGACTTTTTTCCCATTCAAAAGTAATAGGGGATGACCAATTCAAATTGGGGCCCCGCCATGTGAGATGCTCCGGTGCCCCCGGTGTCAACGGCCCCAAATGCCTATTTTTGTCTGGGCCCTGGTAAGGCAGATGCCGATTTTTTCCCCCTTCAAAAAATAATAGGGGGTGACCAATTCAAATTTTGCCCAGCCATGTGAGATTCCGATGCCCCCCG
>NW_024038543.1:0-28542 GCF_016077235.1 Cyprinodon tularosa | reverse complement strand
CCACAGTTAATGATCTTTTGAGCAAAGTTTTGATGAAGCAGTTAATTAATAATGCTAATTTCACATAGAAACTAGAACAGATAAGGTGTTATAATGTAAACCTGGTAAATATTCAGGTCCTGGGCGAATATGTGGATGTGAACATCTGGAAGTTAATTATTTTGGGTCTGAGAAAATTTAAATGGCCAAAAAAACGTCCTAACAAAAACATGTTTACATTCACGAATGTTTTTACCTTTTCTGTTATGAGGGGAATAAACATAATAAAGTGCAGCAACATTTCATCTAAAACATCTTGGTTACAGATGAAGCTAGTTTGCTGTCCATACAACAGGCAATCAGGAAGTTATAGATGTTTAAATTTAAAAAATCCAGACGGACCCCTGCTGTGCTGTGCTGTGCATGGTGTGGCACAACTTTTTTGATTGAAAGTATTTAGAATAAAAAAACAAGTTTTATTTTTGGGACTAAGAACCTTTTAGCTGAATGATGAGTTATTGGTATTCCAGAAACAGACTTTTATTCTGATTAAAATAAAAGCAAAGGTTGGACAAACAATATGTCTTTTGAATATTTCATGTGTTTACTGATGAGTAAAGACGATGCTAACAGGATGGACTGCATGCTACACTATGCTATGCTATACAGAAACATGTGTTGAGCTGTTGCTAAAGCTTAGACAAGCTTTATTCACTAAGGGTTAAACACTGATATAACATTAGTGTTCATGTGTTCCTCAGATGCTCATTACATTTCCATTAGCAAGTATGACCAAGAGTCATTTAGTGGAAGCCTGATGTCTATTCACTGCTAGCTGTTTCAAAGAGGTTAAAGAATCATTTAACTAAAGTTAAAAAAGCTCATTTGATCATATCCCAAATTCTTCCAGATAAACTTTGGTTTTCAAATTCAAAATCCATCTTAAACTGTAATATATAGTTTTCAACCATGTTTCCCTTCCCCTTTGTACTTAGTGGGTTAGTTAAGTTGAGTTTTACTAGTCTTAAGAGTGTTAAAGTGAAATATGTTTGACTTGGAGCTGAATGATTTTTCTTAATAAAGTCTTTTATTTTGAACAGAAGTTGTTGTGAATTTATTCCATGTTTGTGCAGAATTAACTGTTTGACCACGATTAGAGCTCAAATCACTCTTTCATCTATTGTTCTAACACACAGTTAGTAGGGCTGTGTGTCATAAACAGTATATAACAGCCAAAACAATATCTGATTAAATAAGCAATAAGCATCTTAAAGTATCAGAAATATAAAGTCCCAGCTGGCTGGGAATGGAAAAGAACATAAAATCACAACAGCTGAAAACAATAAATAAAAAACCTAAAATTGAATCAGCAGAGATATCTAGAAGGGGGTCCAACGGGTCTCATCAGAAAGAACCAGAACGACATGCAGACAGCAGTGAGTGGGCGGAGCCAAGATACCTGGACAGGTGAGGAACAGCCTTCTGGAAAAGAACTACAAAAATCCAAAGTTCCATAAATTTAGTGAACAACTGAAGCTTTCTGCTATGAAACCCCAAACATATGAAGGCGAGGCCATGTCAGGAAATAATGGACTTTGATCAAACTCTGTGAGGTGGGCTGTGCCTTTACGTTCTGTCACACAAAGGATTGTGGGTAACCGTATAGCGGCCCTCAGAGACGTCCCTATGCTAACTGCATTGGAGCTAGGAAGCATCCAGCCTCCTGGTCCTAGCTCCTTCCTAACTGCCAGCACTGTTCAGGTAGGACTTATTATGGCGACTGCTGATGCACTGCCATAGGAGGAAGCAGGAGTACCCAGAGAGAACCCACACATGCACAGAGAGAACATGTGGCCTCCATACAGAAAGACCCCAGGCTGGGAATCAAACCCAGAACCTTCCTGCTGCAAGGCAGCAGAGCTACAGACTGCAGCCCTCCAACCTTCCTCCAATCCTCTTTCTGGATTTCCTAGAACCCTTCTCACCGTAGCTCCTTTCTTCTTCTTTCAATTAGATTCTGAAAGTTCTGATTTCTTTTTTAAAACCTTGAAAGCTTAATTTGTAGATTTAATAACCAGATCACATTCTGTTGTTCTCCACGGTACAATCTTCTTCTTCTTCTTCTTGTTTTTCCTGCCTTCCTTCAGAATCTAATGATGAACAGCTTCTAGAACAGAATTCCAAAATGTTAAATTGAATAAACTGATATCAACACTCATGTCTGCTTCCTTCATTCTTTCTTCACTTCTTATCTTCTATTTCTCCCAGTCAGCTCTACTAAAAGACCAATAAACAATCCTCCAGGATCCTCCTGCTTATTGAAGCCAACTTCAATCAGATCAGGAAAGTCTTTCCTTCCAATAGTTGTGCCTTTAATAATCTTCCAGGATCAGAGTCCTGCTAATGAATCAGAAACTAATGTTAAATCAGTTACTGGTTATTGAGGATTATGCTTTATGAGAATCTCCAGTGTCACATGCAGCTCTGCTGATTAATGTTAGTTTTCTCCTCTCACCATTTTCTATCTGGTTCAGTTGTTTTTGAACTTCCTGTTTTATTCTGAGCTCAAATTGCAACAGGTGGACTATTTCCTGAAACGGTGATTTGTAAAGGCAATAGATTGTCTTCAGTTTCATTTAGGGGTATCAGTGTACAGAGGTCTGAACATTAATGCTCGCTGCACTTTTTCAACCTCATTTAGTAAAAAACAAAATATTTCTCTTTTATGAAGCACTACTATGGGACGGTTTATGACCTGTAGTCCCAATCAAACACTGAACTTTCAGAAAATGAGACAAGAAATGTGAGAAAGATATAAAGGGTGTGAATATTTTCTCCTGCACTGAATAAATCATGTTTCACAGAAGCACATCAGCTCTTAGACCTTCTGTTCGATGCTTCTACCTTCTGCCAAAGTAGCCTTCATCATCCTCATCATCCTCGTCGATCAATGAGATATCAGGCAGAGAGGCGACCAGGTTGGTCTGCCTCCTGACACCAAGAACTCCTGCCTCCTCAGCGTATGAGTGAAGCTGAAGGGATGGAGGGAAAAGATGGGAAACATTTCAGGGAAAAAGAAAAGTTTCTTAGTAATACGCATGCATACAACCATGATGAGGTTAAATGAGAATGAAATGAAGGTTTCAGAAATCGATTGAAATAAAGACTAAAAATAATAAAAGAGCTCTGTGACAGAAAGAAACAAGAACTCCTTTATTTCTAAAGCACTTCACCATATTTATCACCAAGTGCTTTAAGGTTGGAAGCTCATTTCTATCAGAAGCTGCAACTGAATATCAACAAAGAAGAATTAGCAGCAATGTTGAAAGCAACCATCAGATTGAGAGGCAGCAATATAAAGAGAGGCTTAACATTAAAGGAATGAGCAGTGGACTCAGTGCAACACTTGCTAAAGGATTATATATTGCAAAGAACGGTGCAGAGCCGACATGGATAAACGGCCTAACATGATGAGAGCCGCATCTTTGACCTGCTGCACCGCCATGTTTAAAGAAAAACAACCATGGAGCTTGTTTGAATGTTTCTCTCCTTGTTCCTGTTTCCAACCATCCAAATAGGATGTCAATGTTTCCTAGTATTGCCATAAAAAGACTTTGTCTATTTCCTTTAAAGATGTTAAGTTATCAGTATAGTGGGCATTATAAGGTACATTTATAGGTTCTCTGTCTAATTTGAATTATAAAGCCCAAAAAAGATGATTAAAAATAAATAAAAGTAATGGCTGACACTACATCACAACCATGAAAGGTTAGTTTTATTAAATTAAGGTTAAAATAGCTGCTCATCTTTTCCAAATCGTTCTTTCAACAAAGAACATCCATCAATAATGAATGTAAAAGAAAATATAGTGAAGATAAAGAGTGTCTGTGCTTTAAATGTGATGCTATTATTATTTTTCTAGAACAGTCAAAAGCTAAAGACTCAAAATTTTAAAAACAATAAAGTAACTCAGCTTTTATAAAGGTTGGATTTTTCTGTATCTAATTTTCTTTTTTTGAACAGGGGTTAAAAAATGTATCAATCACCAAAAATCTTTTCTTTTTCTAAAGTTCTGGCAAGAAATGAAGACGACTTTAACACCAGCTGTAACCGTCTCACTACAATCATGACAGGCCAATCACAGAGCAGCAAATTCAGAAAGAAAAATGTGACGTTTTTTAATATGAAAATAAATCTTTAAAATGTAACATTTATGTTCTGATTTTTATACCTATTTATTCTGAAAGACAGCTTCCATTTAGAGAAACGTTCACATGAAAATATTCATTTATATGAACTTAAATTCAAAAAAGTTTGGTAAACAAAATTATTAAAATAATAAGAAGAACAGGGAAATGAAAATGATTTAAAATGTAAGCATGTCACCATAATGGAGCATTTCCTATGGATTTTATCTCTGTAAAGATTTTAATCATAGAAAACACATCTAGAGCCTCCAGTAACATAGAGAAAGTGATCATTAGTTCACCGTGTTTCATCAATATCTTGTTCTTCCTAGGGGAAGAAGGTGAGAACAGCAGAGAGGATCATGGGGGCTCCTCTTCCCTCCATTAAAGACATCTCATCCCAGCGCTGCGTGTCCCGAGCCCGTGACATCATCAATGACCCCTCACCCCCCCACCATGGACTGTTCTCTGGGAAGAGGCTTCACAGCATTCAATGCAGGTCCAGAAGATTCTGCAGCAGCTTCTTCTCCACCACCATCAGACTGTTGAAAAAACTCTAAATCACAGACTCTGCATCACACCGATAACATCAGACCAAAAGTGCTGCAAAATTGCACCATATGCATTCAGTGCTCTGAACTTCCATATCAATGTGGTTTTTTAGTCCTGTTTTCTTTTTTTATCCCTCACTGTTTACATTTGATCATTGCTGAACTTTAAGAATGTCATGAGAGCTGTACACATTCCTTTTTTATACACTGCATGTACAAAATGACAGTAAAAGTTGTCTAAGTTTAAGTCTAGTCTAAGAAACAATCTAGACATCTTTCATCTTCCAGACTGTGAAGGGTTTCATATGAAACGCTTCAAGAACACATTCACATGTAAACCACGAGTCGTCCACTCTGTAAAAGAGAGATATGCAAAGGATGAGTAAATCAGAAAATTATAATTATCTGATAAAACTTTTATAAAAGATTTAGGTACCGCTGTTTATGAATAATTTTCCCACACAGCAAACTTCCTTTCCAAACTGTTTGCTGAGGAGAATTAAGACGTCAATATCTGAGAACGATCAAACATGTTATATAATGATGAGTAAACTTAGTGAGCATCAAAGATCCTTTTATTCGATTATTTAACAGAATATGGGAATGTGGAAAACTAGCCCAGAGTTGGAAAGAGGCTACATTGGTCAAACAGGTTTGAATAGTTCACTTCAAATAACTGGTAAACATGCAGCAGGTTTAGGTGAAAGTAGCAACCTGCCTGAAACTGGACAGCAGGTGTTTATGGATTTTATTGGTTATAAAACTGAAGGGAGACAGTTTAGAGAAACTGTGGATCAAAGGAAAATTTACTATTTAAAAGAATTCCAATATAAATTAAACAAAATATCAAATATATTCGATTTGAAAAACAGTTAATAAATAATAAGAGAGAAAATATATATATATATTTTTTTGCTTTAAATCTTCTGTCTAAATTGTTACAGAAAAAATAGCTTGTTTGGGTTTTGCTGTAAACCTCCTGTTGACACTCCAGTCCAGCAGGTGGCGGTAATGTGCCTTTATAGTTGGTCTGCCAGCTGCTATAAAGAGAAGAACAACAGGCCTCGATGCGACCAGACTGGACAGAACAGCAGCTAGCAGCATTAGCTTAGCTTGTGTGTGGAGTCATTGTAGAGAGGCTGATAATCTGGGAGTGTTTGCAGTGAGAATGTCTTCAGTCCAGCTTCAAGGAGAGTTTATCACCGAGCAGTTAACTCCTGCTGAAGAAACATTCACGGAGTTTAAAGGGAGTTTGGTCAATTCGGAGGAAAAGATGGACGATCAACATCTACTGCTGGATTTCACCAGGATCCCCCAGATCATCTTACACCGGATAGGTAGGAAACACCTGATAGAAACGATTCCCTGATGATGCACACTGTGGATTTTAGCCTCATCTGATTGGAAAACTGCTTAGAGGAGATCAACATGCTAAGCTAAAGCTAACTTCCGGTTGATAGTGGGAGTCTATTAAAGGCTAAAGTGTGCATGATGTTTGGTCATTGCAGCTTTTCAGGCTAAAACTCTACTGTTCCATGTTGTTTGTGATGCTTAGATTCCAACATGGAGGCTGTTCTGATCCCTGATTCCTCAGATATCTATAGAATTGTTAGATGGTTTACCTGCTGCTGGACAATGGAGTCACAGTCTGCACATGGAGGAGGGAGGATTGGATTAAAGCTCCATCCATAGGCTGGAAAAAGCCTTTAAACAGGGTTTGCTTACTAAAACTATAGCTGCTAAACTGTTAGTTTGGGAAATAATAATAAATGACTTTGGTAACTCTGGTTTAGGAAAAGCAGCCCAGCTAATAGCTACAGTCACACCACAACCACATCAGTCAGAGATCGTCATTTAAACATCAGAAAATCATCATTGCTGTTTATAAAACATTGCTATTGAATTAGAGATTTCATTGAGGTCTCAGCCTCCAGTATTCTAGCTTTAGCTGAGATGAACAACTGTGCTTCTAGATTAAATCGATTCCAAAAAGAAATCCTGCAGTTTTACTTTTCACCAAACCTTAGAAAGAGACTTTTAAATAGTGTGAACAGGCAACCCTTGTCAGGGTTAGATTGAAAGGCTTAGATTACAGCTGCAGCTAACGGTTGGAGGTTTTCAGAGGATTTAACTGAAACAAAGGTTCACACTGCAGGCCTGGATGCTCAATTCAGATTTTTTGTGAAATCCATTTTTTTTTTACGTTGCCGTTCACATTTCCTAATAAATGCGACTTTTATGTGGTCTCCTCTGTGAACTGCAGTCATGCAGTGTCCTGCATGCTCTGTAGAGGACGCAGTGACTTCACAGACATCTTTTCAAGATGGTTAAACATAAATATTGCTCTCTGCATCATCGTCTGCCATTGTTTTTGTTTTTTAGCTGCTACTTCATAGCAGGACCCAGAATAGTGACGTTTGTCGGTTATTAATGGTGTCCAGGTCAGATGAATGCAACCTGGCCGTTCAGACACAGGGCGCACATATCGGATTCAGGACCACATAGCCAAGCAGTCTGGGTCGCATTGGAAAAACTCAGATCTGTGTTGTTCAGACTATCATGAAAAGATCAGATCCAGGTCACATATGGACCAAAAAATTGGACTTGGGTCACTTCAGCTGCAGTGGGAACGTAGCCATAGTAGCAAAATGTGGAAGCACAGTAAATGTTATTGAATAACAATAGGTGATCTGTAGTTATGTGGAAGAACTTTCACACAATATACATTATTTTCTATATTCTGGTGATTTTCTGAGAGCTTAAGTAAAGGAGTATGGGCCCTACTTCATCTTCAAGATATAGTCAACTAAGATGCTGGTGAAGATTCTCAGTCATCCAGGTCGTCCCATCCAAATGAAGTGACCGATTAATCGGCTTCTTTTTCAAAGACTCTGGTCCAAAGACTATAACTTCTGTGTTGTCTGCAGGACAAGAAAGACAAGAGTCATCCAGGTGTTTGTGTCTTCAAGACATGCCTGTAATCTATATAATGGATTGGCTTCATCTGGATTTACAGACAGATATAGTTGGGTATCAACAGCATTACTGTGGAAATGAATCCCATGCTATCTAATAACTACAAATTGTGGGCATATATATAGTAAAGAGAATTGGTCCTAGCACTGACCCCTGTGTCACACAGACAGTAGTTTTGCTAACTCTGAAAATTCAACTCGATCAAAGCAGTCTAAACCAAGTTCAGTTTCTACCTCAGATGCTGACACACCTTCCAGAGATAAACCAATCGTAGATAGAGGAGTGTTAATTATTTTATTTTCAATAAGATTAATCTTATTTATAAAGAATCACATAAAATCATTACTGCTAAGAGCAGGTGGAATGGGTGGTTCAACAGAGCTATGGCTCTGAGTGGGTTTGGCAACTGCTTTGTATTTTTAACGTTTTTCCTTCTCAAAGGGGCTGCATTGTCTAAGGCAGTATGCAGAGATCTAACCCCATCATCAATCTGCTAAAGTGAAACCTTCCTTTGTTGGAGGAGGACTCTGCTAAAATAATCCTGAAGGTTATTAAAAAGTGGTCAGAGAGGACAGGGTTGTGAGGAAATGCTGTTAGTTCCTTACATTCTACGTCATATGTAAGCGCAGGATTTTTTTCAATATTTGGTCAGTGCATAGGTGGGCTAATTCCAAAATATGAACTGGATATGAGCCTGAAATGTGTGTTAGTACTAAGATTGTGTTAAAAACTTGGACTAGGTTTTTATCAGCATGGTATTTTTATAAATAAATAACGGGAATGGAGTTGAGTTTTAACGTCCGTCATTGTTTAGCATGGAAATATGGAATGTGGAGTGTGCGCGTGTGAAAACATCGAGATGTTGGAGTCTCATGCTCAATGGGTGAGAGTTGACAACCCTGTAGACTCAATAAACATACACACGCTTTGGGCAATTAATTATTTATTTGGGCTTAGTGGTTAAATATACACTTATAAAAACAGAAAAAGATATAAATGAAGTAAACTGTAATACTAGTTTTCACATTTTCACCTGGGCTGTTCCATACTAACGTTTAGGACTTAAGAGAAAGCTTGTTAACTAAAATCAAAGTTGCTAAACTGTTACATTACATTAACTTAGCAACTATGGTTTTGGGAAAGCACCCCTGCTAATTATTACAATAACACCACAACAACCTCAGCCAAAGCCCGTAATTTGAAAGTAAGATTTGATTTTAAAATCCTTTGTTGTTCATAAAACATTGCTATTGAATTGTGGTCTCAGCCTTGATAACGTGTACAAGATAGCTTTAGCAACGGACATAGCGGAGCGTTAGCCACGATGCACTGTGCCACACGATGAAATAGTTTCCATAAGAAATACTGCAGTTTTATTGTGTCCAAGCATCCAGAATTACAACCACGTTAATAACATTTGTAAGCAGGATTTTAGCTGGGAATATTTCACTTTATAGCGTTAAGTGACAATTGTCCTTCCTGGTAGGGAACAGTAGGCATGGCGCGGCTAATTTGGGCTATAATCCCTGTTGATCTTGGAATTGTTAATTATTAGAGTTGGAAAAATTAAATTCTTTCAAACACAAAAAATAGTATTTAGTACATATTGAGAGAACAATAAGAAAGAAAACAACAGTTGTAATTTGATTTCCTAGTAATTCTTACTGTTAGAGCATAAAAAGAAAAACAAACTGTTTGTGTGCATTTATGTATGTATAATAAATGGATGACATCATACTTGCCATTCAAAACACTCAGTAGTGGTCGGCTCAGTAACTCCAGATAAAATAATTTAAGTTCACTCAAATATTAGGATAAAAGTTAGCTATAGAAATGGCAGTAACTTCATATGGCAGTAAAACATCAATGATTTAATTGTGATGGTTTTTACAAGGTTAATCATTTTAGTTTTTTTTTTTTTAACAGGGTATTTGTCACTTTTTAGCGGTGCCAGTCAGGTATCCCTCCTGACAAGTAGGATAAATATTTATATATTTTTAAACCAGTCACACTAGGACCATACACTTTTGTGTGTAGACCCTTACAAATAAAGAATGAAAACTCTTCACAAATAGACAACAAAAAATTAGGCTTAACAGTCCTTGTATTTCAAAAAGACAAATATATAGCCATCAAAAAATAATCACAAAATTCTTCTCCAAAAAATAACTGTCCATTATAATCCAAGTTAGAATGGCTCCAATATAAATTGCCCCACAGCAAGAGCTGTGAATAAACAAGAGAAAATAAAGAACATAGAGAAAATAAAGAACATAAGAGTCTATACACAACAAAAGTCCTACAATTGCATAAAAAACAGCACAAACAAACATACATAGAATGGACTTACAGGTCAGATGAGAAACAAATCTTGCTTAGAGGCAGGAACTGGATCAGGTTTTCTGTTGTTGGTTTCACTAGATGAATATATTTAAAAATTTATTTTATTTTTTGTAAAGGGGCAGAATGATTAATTTGATTTTATATTTTCAGTAAGTGTAGCACTTACGGAGGATCTTTAACTGTGTCGTCACCGGCTTCCGGGTAATTGTGATGACACGTCGTCTTGAGCTGTGAAGAAGCAGGAGGATTTTTGAATAACGGTGCAGCCAGCTCTGTGCAACAAGCAGGTTGTCACAAAATTATTTGGAAAACTGAGATTGGGTTTGTGTTCTGGAAAAATGAAAATTTTCATTTTAAGCATAATCTCAAGCTTTAAAGATAAAAGTGGAGGTCCAAACCTGTGATTGTGAAGTCAGAGCTGAAGTGCATGCTGGGAGATGATGTTCCAGTCTGTTTATATGTAATTAGATCAACACAAGGATTATTAAAGAGAAGTCTTTCTGCTATGTTTGTCTTTCCAGACCGCCTTCAGGATCATGTTGGAAAAGAGGAGGATTTCTCTGACCAGCAGCTCTGTGGACGTGAGAAGAATTCCAGTTTGGACCAAAAGGAACCAGAACCTCTGCAGATAAAAGAAAAGCAGCAAGAACCAGAACATCCCTGGACAGAGGAGGAAATCATGGAGCTCCCCATTAGCGAGCACAAAGAGCAGCTTGTTCTGCAGGAGGAGATGGGAGATACAGGAGAGAAACCTTCCCCATGTTTGACATGTGGAGAAACATTTCTGAAAAAAGAACATTTAATGGTTCACATGAGAACTTACAGAGGTCAGAAGATTTATAAATGTCTGTCCTGTGGAAAACGCTTCACCTCCAAGTCTGTCCTTAGTACTCACATCAGAATTCACACAGATAAAAGGCTTTTCTCCTGTACCATTTGTAACAAGAAATTTACTCGAAAGAATAGTTTGACCAATCACATGAGAATTCACACAGGTGAGAAACCTTTTTCCTGTCCGATTTGTGGCAAAAGATTTACTCTAAAAAGTCTTTTGATTGGACAAATAATTCACATATGTGAAACCTGTTCTCCTGAATGTTTTGTGACAAAGGTTTTAAAAGAGAAGGTAATTTAAGTATTCAGATGACATTTGTTCATGCATGATGTAGAATGATTTAGATAAAAAAGAAAAAAATAGTTTCACATAATTCACAGCAGTAGATGCCACAGGAATGAACAGAATAAGTGTTTTCCATGTTTGAATGGGGATAAAATGTCTATTCTATATATCTAGAAACTCCACTGCATTACATAAGAAACTGATGGGTCAAAGTCTGTTTTGAGAAAGCCATTAATCTCCAGCTGTCGTTATATAGAAACTAGAACAGATAAGGTGTATTATTGTAAACCTGGTAAATGTTCTGGTTCTAGGTGAACATGTGGATGTGAACATTTGACAGTTAATTATTTTGGGCCTGAGAAAATGAAGATTTAAATGGCCAAAAAAGTTTGCCTTAAGAAAAAAAAGAGGTTTCCATTTATGATGTCTTAATTTCTCTGTACTGAAGGGAATAAACATAATAAAGTGCAACAACAGCATCCTGGTTACAGATGAAGCAAGTTAGCATCCATACAACAAGCTAATGAGAAGTTATAGATGTTTAAATTGGGAAAAAATCCAGACGGACCCCTGCTGTGCCGTTTTGTTGTATTATATGATGATGGATTATATTCTGCTGTGGATGTTTTTAATTATTGTAATCACTTCTAAACTGATGAACAAGCAGCAAAAAAAAACCTCATGGATTGTAAAAATGTGTTTCTTCATATGGTTTCACATAAATTAGAAACAATCTTTTTCCATGTTTTCTCTGATATTTTCAGCCAAACTAAAGCTGTAAAATAAATAGTTTAATGGCATTCACCTTCTGTCTTCTCCAGTCTTTCCTGTTGCTCCTCCATCAGCATTAATCTGTTTGCTTTTTAGAGCCTGAGTTCAAATCTGGCCATTGGATAAATCCTCCTTTGCTTGTTGGAGAACTTAGATCAGGAAATAATGTAGGTACGTATTCTGGCCCAGTTTATGAAGGACCAACTCTGCCATATTTAAATGCTCAAATGTATAAGCATACAATTAATTTCCAACAAAAAAGTGAGACATAAATGTATATAACTCTTAATTAGCTTCTTTATTTATTTGCCTTTGTAATATTTACCTTATTTATTTTTCTGTCCTTGAAAGCTGCCGTCAGCTCCGGAGCTCCGCTGGTTGCCACGGTCCTCTCAAGTTCGTCACATTTTCTTTTAAATTACGCATTAAATCTGTGAATGGGCCATATGGTGATGCTTAAAAGTATAAGGTTCTCGCCTCAAATGATCTTAAAACATACTTTAATTGAACAACAGCAACAGAAAACAGAACATTTAACTTAGTACTCTGAGCTCAGTCAGTTAAGAAGATGGACTGCCAAGCCAACCAATGAGCAGAAGTTGACTCTCTAGGACACACCCCCTCCTCATTTGCATACTGAGGTAGAAATGCAGAGAGAAATGTAAAAAGGGCATACAGAAATGTAAAAAGGACAGAGAGAAATGTAAAAAAATTGCATGCTTATACATTTATTGAGCATTTATTTATTTCTGTATTTATTTTTAAATATGGCAGAATTGGTCCTTCATACCAGTTGGTTTGGCACCTGATAAAACAAGTGTTTCAGTTGCTATAACTGTGTGTGTCCAGAGCCGCTACAACCAAGCAACTAGAGGAATGAAGGATCTAACTATGGCTATGTTCACAATGCAGCCTGAAGGGAACCTAATCTGATGTTTTTATTTATTAAAAATCATTACAAAATGCCAAAATGAAAGTTCAGCTTCACAGATGAACTCCAGCAAACATTTTTAGTCCAGTGGGAGGCTGAGTGCACCGTGTGCAAAGCTGGCTCATTAGTTTCAGTGTCTAATAAAGGTGCTGGAGATCTCAAAGCTCACATGGACACTGAAAAACCTGAAAAATAGTGATGGGTCGGGCAACACCGATGCGTCGGCGCATGTGTCGGTCTCATAGAGCGAAACCTGTGTCGACGTGTGTATCGCTACGGGAAAGTCACGTGACCGATACAGGAACTGTATCGGTCACGTGACCGATGTTTCGAACTGATTGACGAGCCTTTATAAGGAAGCGCATCTGCCAAAACAATCTTGCGTGTTTTGCGAATATAAAATTCATCAAAAATTATGGAGCTTCCTCAAACAAAAAGAAAGGTTTCTGCCGTGTGGGACCACTTTGATGTCATTTCGGAAAATAAGGTATTTGTTTTAATTTCCTTGTTTCATCCTGTTCCTCTCAGAGTTTCCACTTGATTTTCTGAGTAGAAATTCATTTCAAAGTGACCTTTAGTTTACTGTTCGTGTTATTTTCTACAGGTTAAATGTCGCAATTGCTCAACAGAGCTTGCATATTTAAATAACAGCACCTCCTCAATGCTGAGGCATTATAGGGCCAAGCATGAGCGTGAAATCCATGATACACCCATGATGAACTCAGGTATACAGGTATTTTACAACTTACTGACTTTGTTTTATTGATAATTCTGAATAATTTACACTTTCTCATTTTTAACTATCAAGCTTCCAGGAAGCAGATGCTTGATGAGGCTGTGCTTAATTTCATTCTAAAGGACTGCCAGCCCCTCGCTGTTGTGGAGAATGAAGGGTTCAGGGAGCCGGTTCAGCTCCTTGAGCCCTCATATGTTTTGCCAACCAGAAAGGTTTGTGTGGAAATTATCTGAAGTGGTAGTTTATTCATCAAATTTATTTTAAATATATTGATTTTCTTCTGGTTTGACTTGGTGTGGTTTTCAGACCATCAAACAACTGTTGGCCAAAAAGTACGAGGAGGAACGGGAACGAGTGAAAATGGAAGTCCAGCAGGCTGCGGACAGAATGTGCCTCAATAGTTGGAAGCTCAAATGAGCCCCAGCCGGGAACATCTTCACAACAGCTGTCTGCCCCCACTTCAGGCATGATATTGAGCATCATTCCTTTGTTGTTTGTAAATCATGTACTAAAATACCTTTTTTTAATTATTATTATTTTTTTTTAAGATGACCTTTGGGAACATTTTGATCTCGAAGTGGGGAGGCAGACCAAAAGTGCCACAGCTGATGCCATCCTTGAGGTGCAGAGATACATGGCAGAGGGCAATATTGCGAGGTCCCAGGATCCTCTTGTATATTGGAAAAACCAAAGGACGGTTTATCCAAACCTCTTCCGCCTGGCCTTAAAATTTTGGTGCACTCCAGCTTCATCTGTGCCGTGTGAGCGGGTGTTTTCCACAGCTGGAGAACTAATATCAAAAAAGCGCAACAGACTGAATTTCAAAACGTTGCAACAACTTATTTTTTTGAATAAAAAATTGTAAAAAAAAAATACCAGTGAACAAGCATCTTCATTTACTACATGTTTACTTGGAGATTATTACATTATGATGCAGGTTCTCATTATTCATTGACTGTGTCTAAAATATCAAATATGTTTTAATAATAATACAATGCATCATACAATGAATTGCATCATATTAGTGTATTTAATAGGTCATCAAATCAGTGTCAGTTAACTCTGTCAACTAGGTTGCCTGTAGGGATTTTTAATGTCCAGCAGGTGTCAGTATTCAGTGACACAGTATCAATACAGTTTGGTAATGTGTCGAAACGTTTCATGACGCCTCATCAACCCATCACTAGAAAACAGGCCTTGAGGTTTTAATGTGACGGAGATTTACTCTATTGTAGGATCAACAAATGGGAATTTTTGAAGTTTAAAATAAGAGAATTTAGCATTGATGTCAACAAAAACCTTAATTCTAAACAAAAGAAATGTGAAATAGATATTTTGAATGAAATCTATTAATGTTGCATCAAACCTAATTTTGGTCCTGAAGAACAACTCATTTTATGGAATTGCAAACTAAGTTAGATCAGCTTTATTTGAATAAAGCACAAGGTGCCTTTTTTAGGTCTTCTGCAAAATGGATTGAAGCAGGAGAAAAGAATTTGTCATATTTCTTTAAATTAGAACGTAACAGACTAATAATTGTATGTCAACTATAAATGAATGAAAAGAAAAGAATGTAAATATCCTAAATTATTAGAGAAGGAAGTTGTTTTTTACTTATTGTAAACTTCATTCGGCTAATTACTCTAATATAGATCGTGATCATATTCAATAATCTATCCTCTTTGATTTATCCTTTAAAACCATCTGTGATGCCAAACTAAAAATTGAAAAGTTGGATACTGCTGTAAAGAAAATTATCTTAAATGAATCCCCTCGTTTGGATGGCCTTACTGTTAATTTTTATCAATTCTTGTCAACCAAAATAAGGACGTTTTTATTTAATGCCAACTATGAAGCAAGGAGTGATTGTTCTCATCCCTAAACTTGACATGGTGCTTACCAGACTCTTAGGCAAACAACAACTGCGGACCCAGGGGCAGATTTAATGGTTTATTTCCTGGTTTAATGGGAGAAGAGCTTAGTCAAGTTTTCCAGAGGATGGTCTTGTGTTGGATTGAGGGTGAACAGGCAGGCTGATTGGTCCTGTAAGGGGTCCAGTTCCAGAGCAGAGAGAAGATGAAGGGAACGGACCAGATCCTGGTGAGCGTCCGATCTGGTTCTGTGGAGGACGAGAGCAAGGAGAGGTTAGAGGAGACTCTGGGAGCCTAGTTCACTAACAGAGCTTGACCCGTTTTACCACTAAGAGAGCAGAACCAACTGGCAGCTTGCTCCAGGAAACTGCTCCAATATAAAAGCCCCCACTGATTGTCATCAGGGAGTAACAGGTGGAACCCATGAAGCCTGCCACCCTGTAAGTAAACAAAAACACAACGACCTAACAGTACCCCCCCCCCTTCAACGGACACTGCCTAGCGGACGACCCGAAACAGAGGCCGCCGAACACTCCAAGTCATTGATGAGGCAGAGATCCAAAATGAAGGAGGGCGGAACCCAGCACCACTCCTCAGGACCATATCCCTCCCAGTCCACCAAGGACTGCCTACCCCGCCCACGAGGCCGCACATCCATAATGCGCCTAACTGTGTAGGCTGGGTGGTCATTGATGATACGGGCGGGGGGAGGCAGCTTGGGAAGAGGAAACAGGGGACTAGGGAGGTAGGGTTTGATCAGGGAAACATGAAACACAGGATGCACTCGGAGGGGGGAAGGCAACTTGAGGCCAACAGCCGATGGACTAAGAACTGACCCAATCTAAATCTATAATACTACCAATTAATTGCTCTCTACAGAATCCCTCAGGTCTACAATTGCAACCAGGAAATATCAAATATTTGGGAATTACTGTGTCATCTAAACTAGCTGAGTTACCAAAACTCAACCACATCCCTCTTTTAAAAAAGATAGAAGAGGACCTAGAAAGATGGAAATCGCTTCCTAGCTCCCTTATAGGTAGGGTAGCCTCAATTAAAATGATGGTCTTACCCAGAATTAACTACCTATTTTCAATGATCCCAAATAAACCATCAACCGACTGGTTTAAATCTCTAGATTCTTCCATCTCTAAATTTCTTTGGAAGGACAAACCCCCTCATATCAGCTTAAAGACATTACAGAAAACTAAAGACAGAGGGGTTCTAGATTTACCTAACTTCCAAAACTACTACTTAGCAAATATTCCATAAAAGTAAAAATAAAATAAAATAAAATCCACTGGACTTGTTTTCCAAGAGTTGAAGACGTTTCGCTATCTCTCCAGGAAGCTTTCTCAATCCAAATGTCTGGATGTCTGGATCCGCCTCGACACACGCTTCGGGGAAACGCCCCCTCCATTACTCGACACGTGCCTCGAAAGCCTCGACTCATCTCATAACATCACTAGTTTTCAGGATTTTGTGGATTTATGTTTTTGGATTTTTGCTTTTGTTATACTTTCGGTTAATTAAACATTCAATTAACCACCTCAAATTTCATGTCTACATTTGGGACCTGTCAAACCTCCCCCCCCACTGTGACAGTAATAGGTTCCATATTACCAGAGGAAATCATCAGGGCTGTGGAAGTTCACCATTATTATTCATAATAGTTGTAGAAATGCTGTCAATATTAATTGAAACAGTTCTATATCTGGAATTTAGTTATTGGATAAGAACATAATAATTAGTCAACTGGCCGACGATACAACTATTATTTTGAAAAATGAAGAACTAATTGCTTTAGCTCTCCAAAGTATAAACTTATTTTCTAAGGCTTCTGGTCTTCAATTAAATCTAAACAAATGTGAACTTTTTTCCTTGAAAAACCATCCATCACAATCATTATTTAACATTAATATTAAATAAGAGGTGAAATAGTAGGGAAGCGTTATTACAAGAGACAGGACATATTCCAATAAAATTACATTAACGTTTGGAATAACATTGAAAAATAAAATAATAAAATGATGATCATCACATAAGGACAGATGACATTATTAAAATTTATGAAGATGGTGACGGTAATTATTACGAATGCTGTATTGAAACTTAAATGGTGGAAATCTATAGTAAATAATATTTCAGTTTGGTTATACATACGCAATTTAGTGTTAAAAAATAAGGAGAATTCAATTCCTTTTATAATGTGATTTTGAGATAAATAAATTACCACTTAAATTATTTGATTTCAATAAACAGGTTCTTCTTAAATGGAAACTAATAATAGATACATTCTGAGTAATAAAAAAATCTATTTTTATGGACAAATGGTATAAAAAAAGAATCTGTTTCTCATTTCATAGACAACAGGGGTAACCTGTTACTTTTTCAGGAGTTTTGTGAAACATATAAAACCCACTGTACTCAGAGTAAATTTAATCAGATTTTAACAGCATTCTCTTTACCTCTACAGGCTATTGTTAGACAAGATATCAAATTGTCTGATATTTCTTCAAAACTCAAACAATTCTTAATAATGTTAATTTTTTCTGCCCTCAATGTAACAATGAATTTTTAAGGTGTTATTTGACATATTGCTTGTCTTCCAACCATATAAAGAGAGAATATATTCTCAAAGATTTTTGTGTAGAAAAAGATAATCAGAACTAGATTCCTTTCATACCCAGTACCTACAATAATTGGAAGAAATTCAATTTAAAGTTATTAACAGATTTTACCCTACTAACAATCTTTAAGGAAAAACTGTGGTTTCTGCGAGGTTGAAAGTAACAGTTTTTCTTTTATTCTACTTTAGTCCTTTTACCTTGAGATAATTGTTATCTGGTATAGTTCAGAAAAATGGAGGTGATTCAGTTGGTGTTAATATTTTAATTTTGTTAGTAAAATGTATTTCCACTGATGCCGTTTCTTCAAATGTAAACCATTTATATCCCATTGGAACAATCTGACAAACATCTTTAGAATTTGTAAGAACCAAAAATGCTTGTAATTTTCTTTGTTTTGTGAGTAAATTTAATCTGCTGGTTTAATGCACTGTTCTTGGTTCTATGTGTAATACAGCTCTTTTATTATTATTTTATTATCTAAATTATTGTCGCCTCTCCTTTTATCTTTGGTTTTATTCTATATGAAGATATAAACTTCCTGTGAATGCTGTTAATGCCGTTCTGTGCTGGCACCTAATGAACGTAAAGAGGTTAAATAAAGTTTAAAAAAACAACTACAAATTTAGGTTTCAGGCCGGAGCAGCGATTGTGGGCACGCCGTTGGAGGGCGGTGAGTGATGGCTGCCGACAGGTCACGCTCGAGACTGAGGACGAGGGATCGGGAGACTATGGCGTCTTTAAGGACAGGAGAAGAACTTTCTGGAAATATAGAGAGTATGGCAAGTGAATCGGATGACGAACGAGAAGAGTGGCAAGAGGTTACTTCAAAGAGAACTAGGAAGAAGACTTCTGAATCAAGTCACAGTGAAGCAGAGATACAGAATGAATTGAAAAAAGTAAAAAAAGCCAATACGACAGAGCAATGGAAAGTGGTGATCGAGTTTGGAGAAAAATCTAGTAGCAAGTTACATCCGGTAAAGCTTACTAAGGCAATTCATGATGAAATTGGTCACATTAAACAAGCTAGATTTTTGAGTAAAGGCAAGATGTTGATTGAAGCAGTCAATAAAATACAACAGCAAAAGATTTTGAAAATGAAAACACTGAATGAAGTGCGAGTGAAAAGTCATATTCCTGGGGAAAATCGTAGGAGTAGAGGTGTAATTAGTGGAGTTCCAGTGGATATAAGTACTGAAGAAATTAAGAAAGAAATTAAAGGGAATAAAGTCTCAGAAGTGAAGCGTCTTCTAACAAGATATCAGGGGAAACTTGTGGATAGTCTATCTGTATTGTTGCAATTTGAGGGAGATATGCCACAAAAAGTAATGATTGGATGCATGTGCTTTAATGTGAGGGAATTCATACCTAAACCATTACGTTGCTTTAAGTGTCAGAGAATGGGCCATGTAGCTGATCAGTGTAAATCTAAACCAAGATGTGCCAGATGTGCAGGAGAACATGAATATGGACAATGCCCAGAAGGTACTAAAACTAAATGCTGTAATTGTGGGGGAGAACATAGTGCAGCATATCAGGGTTGTGAAGTACAAAAAAAAGCAAAAGAAATCCAGAGATATAAAATACAGAACAAAGTAACATATGCTGAAGCAGCAAAGCAAGTCACATTGGGAGTGACTGCAGACTCTCAAGCGATGAATCAAAACACATTCTCAGCAAAGGACTTCCCTGAAATTCAGCAAATGAACAACATGAGTGCCACAAAGTGTTCACATAAGTGTGAAGTAAAGGACGATACTTTATTGGTAGATAAGTATAAATTTGTAGCTTTCATAGGTATGGTAGTGAATGTAGCAATGCAGCAGACAAAAAAAAGGTCTCGGCTGAGGACTATTGTGGAGGCAGCTAAAAATTATTTGGGGATCAATGATATGACTGTAGATAAAATATATGAAATGTTGGTAACTAATGAAGGAACCTCTCAGGGAAGTGAATAAGTTCATAAATAGGTTTCCTTATCCTTCAATGGAACGCCAGAAGCCTATTAGCGAATGGACAAGAATTTAAGAGGTATGTACAACAGCTAAAAGTAAAACCTGATGTTATTTGTATTCAAGAAACATGGTTGAAAACACAACTGGATTATATCATCAGAGGGTATAAAGTTATAAGACAGGATAGAGATAATGGTCAAGGAGGGGGGTGTGCCATCTTTGTTAAAGAAGGTATTTCTTATGGGAGACTCATAATATTGATATAGAGGTAGTGGTAATTGAGATTTGGGTGAATAAAAGAAATATAGTAATTGTAAATTTGTATAATCCATGTAAAAGAATGAAGATTGAAGATTTATTAAAGATTGATCGAGGAAACAAAATAGTATGGTGCGGGGATTTTAACGCTCATAATACACTTTGGGGTGGAAAAACTACGGATTATAATGGAATGTTATTGGAAGAATTAATGGAGAATAAAGGTTTGGTTTGTTTAAATAATGGACAAGGTACTAGAGTCAATATAAGTAACGGAGTAGAGTCAATGTTAGACTTAACATTGGTGTCAAGTGAGTTAGCAAGTGGGAGTAAGTGGGAAGTGCAAAATGATAATAGTATTGGAAGTGATCATTATCCAATTTTAATTAATTTTGAGGAAAATGTCAAGATGGAACTTGATGGGATAACAAGATGGAAATTGGATAAAGCGGATTGGAGTAAATTTGCAAGAGCTTGTGATGAGGAGGTACGTAAGATTGACATGACAAGGGAGGTGGAAGAATTAAATGAAAGTATTATCAAAGCTATATCTAATGGTGCATCACAAGCAATTGGTAAGAGTAAAAGTAAAAAGAAAGTTAAAATGGTACCATGGTGGAGCAATGAATGTTCCGAAGCTATTAGAAATAGAAATAAAAAGTTTAGAGAACTGAAAAGAAATCATTCAATGTCAAATCTGATAGAATATAAAAGGGCACAGGCAATAGTTAGAAAGGTTATTAAAAGGACAAAAAAGAATTATTGGAGAGAATTCTGTTGTACTATTGGAAGAACAACACCACTAGATAAAGTTTGGGGAATGATTAAAAGAATGAGGGGAATTAGACATGATAAAGATCTGCCAGTGCTGAAAAAAGGGAAAGAAGTAGCGTGGGAGAATAAAGACAAAGCTGAAATGCTGGTAAAGAATTTTGTTAAGATTCATAGCTCAGATAATCTAACAGAAGTAGGTAAAGTAAGAAGACAACAAACGTTAGATAGATTTCCGGAAGTACTTGAAAAAAGATTAAATACTCAGAGTCCTCTAGATGAGGCATTTACCATACATGAGATGAAGAGGGCTCTAAGTAAGAGTAAAAGAACGGCGCCTGGAAAGGATAATATAAGTTATACCATGATAGAAAATTTAAATGATTTTGCAATGGGTAAAGTATTAGAGTTATTCAACAAAGTTTGGGAGGAGGGTAAGTTACCAAAAGGGTGGAAAGAAGCAATTATCATCCCAATTAAAAAACCTGGAAAAGATCCTACAAATCCTGATCATTATAGACCTATAGCTTTAACGTCAAATATGGGTAAAATCATGGAGAAAATGATTACAGAAAGAATAACATATTATTTAGAAAGAAATGGGATATTATCTTCATTTCAGAGTGGATTTAGAAAGGGTAGGAGCACTTTAGACCCTTTAATATGCCTGGAAAATGATATTAGGAAAGCACAAGCAAATAAAGACGGGTTAGTAGCTGTTTTCTTTGATATAGAGAAAGCGTATGACATGATGTGGAAGGAAGGATTATTAATAAAGATAGATAAAATAGGTATAGGTGGGAAAATATATAACTGGATAAAGGATTTCTTATTTGATAGGTATATTCAAGTTCGTGTGGGTAATTATATTTCTGACACTTATTTAGTTGAAAACGGCACCCCTCAGGGGAGCGTCATTAGTCCGGTACTATTTTCTATAATGATAAATGATGTATATAAGAAGGTTAAACCTGACATGGGAAAATCACTTTTTGCAGATGATGGGGCAATTTGGAAAAGGGGAAGGAACATAGAATATGTTGTAAAGAAAGTTCAGGATTCTATTGATGTGGTGGAAGATTGGTCTTTGAAATGGGGATTTAAATTATCTGTTGAGAAATCTCAAGCCATGTTTTTCACGAAAAAGAAAGTGAAAGAAGATGTTTGTCTGAAATTGTATAAACAAAGATTAGAAAGGGTAAAAGTTTTTAAATTCTTGGGGTTGTGGTTTGATAGTTTGCTTACGTGGAAAAATCATATTAATAAGATAGAAGATAAATGTAAGAAAGTACTGAATATTATGAGGTGTTTATCAGGAAGTACACTATATTGCCAAAAGTATTTGCTCACCCATCCAAATTATTGGAATCAGGTGTTCCAATCACTTCCATGGCCACAGGTGTATAAATTCAAGCACCTAGGCATGCAGACTGTTTTTACAAACATTTGTGAAAGAATGGGTCGCTCTCAGGAGCTCAGTGAATTCCAGCGTGGAACTGTGATAGGATGCCACCTGTGCAACAAATCCAGTCGTGAAATTTCCTCGCTCCTAAATATTCCACAGTCAACTGTCAGCTGTATTATTAGAAAATGGAAGTGTTTGGGAACGACAGCAACTCAGCCACGAAGAGGTAGGCCACGTAAACTGACGGAGCGGGGTCAGCGGATGCTGACGCGCATAGTGCGAAGAGGTCGCCAACTTTCTGCAGAGTCAATCACTACAGACCTCCAAACTTCATGTGGCCTTCAGATTAGCTCAAGAACAGTGCGCAGAGAGCTTCATGGAATGGGTTTCCATGGTCGAGCAGCTGCATCCAAGCCATACATCACCAAGTGCAATGCAAAGCGTCGGATGCGGTGGTGTAAAGCACGCCGCCACTGGACTCTAGAGCAGTGGAGACGCGTTCTCTGGAGTGACGAATCGCGCTTCTCCATCTGGCAATCTGATGGACGGGTCTGGGTTTGGCGGTTGCCAGGAGAACGGTACTTGTCTGACTGCATTGTGCCAAGTGTAAAGTTTGTTGGAGGGGGGATTATGGTGTGGGGTTGTTTTTCAGGAGCTGGGCTTGGCCCCTTAGTTCCAGTGAAAGGAACTCTGAATGCTTCAGCATCCCAAGACATTTTGGACAATTCCATGCTCCCAACTTTGTGGGAACAGTTTGGAGCTGGCCCCTTCCTCTTCCAACATGACTGTGCACCAGTGCACAAAGCAAGGTCCATAAAGACATGGATGACAGAGTCTGGTGTGGATGAACTTGACTGGCCTGCACAGAGTCCTGACCTCAACCCGATAGAACACCTTTGGGATGAATTAGAGCGGAGACTGAGAGCCAGGCCTTCTCGTCCAACATCAGTGTGCAACCTCACAAATGCGCTTCTGGAAGAATGGTCAAAAATTCCCATAAACACACTCCTAAACCTTGTGGACAGCCTTCCCAGAAGAGTTGAAGCTGTTCTAGCTGCAAAGGGTGGACCGACGTCATATTGAACCCTATGGATTAGGAACGGGATGTCACTTAAGCTCATATGTGAGTCAAGGCAGGTGAGCAAATACTTTTGGCAATATAGTGTATATGGGGAGCTGATCGTATGGCGTTGAAAAATGTATATATTGCATTAATTAGATCAGTTCTAGATTATGGTTGTATTGTTTTTGATTCAGCTGCTAGTTCATCTTTAAAAAGGTTGGACATAATTCAGGCTCAAGCGTTGAGAATATGTTTTGGAGCAGTAAAATCAACTCCAATATCTGCGCTTCAGGTGGAGGTTGGAGAAATGCCATTAAGCCTTAGAAGGAAACAGTTGAGGGCAAATTATTGGACTAATATACAAAGTCAAAAAGAAATGCATCCAACAAAAAGAATATTAAGTGAAAGTTGGGAAAGCAGTAAAATTAAACAGGAGGTATTTAGTAAGGGAATTATTCAGATAATCAAGGAGTTAGAAATCAATAATTGGGACGTTAGTCTAACTGTCTTAATGCCAGCTATACCATCATGGTTACTACCTCAACCTAATGTTGATCTTTCTTTATTAAAGAAGATAAATTCAAGAAATAACATGTTTAGTATACAAACTTATGTGAACACTTTGATTCATGAGAGATATGGGTATTATGTACATATATTCACTGATGGGTCAAAAAATCCAGAGAATGGAAAAACAAGTTGTGCATTTTACATTCCTGAATTAAAAGTTAAGGTGTTTAAAAGATTAACTGATCATTTGTCGGTTTATACAGCAGAATTGATGGCAATCATGTTGGCATTATACTGGATAGAGGAAGTCAAACCCCTGAGAATATTAATATGTTCAGATTCAAGTGCAGCATTGACTAGTCTTAAAAATACGGTATCTAAATGTAGGGAGGATATTATGCTAGAAAATTTGTTATCATTATACCGAGTACATAATCTGGGGATTGATGTTCAGTTTTTATGGATTCCAGCACATAGTGGCATTAAAGGGAATGAGATGGCAGATTCGTTAGCTAAGAAGGGGTTGTCGATAAATGAGGTAGAAGTAAAAGTACCAATTAGCAAAACAGAAATCAAATCGTACATACGAAGCAAAATTAAGGTACAGTGGCAAAAATTATGGGATAATGGAAATAAAGGAAGACATTTATATAGGATACAGCAAAAGGTGGGAGAAGAAGAGCCTCTTGGGAAGAGCAGGAGAGAACAGGGGATGTTTAGTAGAATTAGGTTAGGCCACACGAGGCTAAATGCATCACTGCATGTTATTGGGAAGCATCCAACAGGAAAATGTGACATGTGTAGTCAACCAGAAACCATAGAACATGTGCTGTTTGAGTGTATTAAATATGCAAGTCAAAGAATAGATTTAAGGAAAGGACTGGAACATGAAGGAATCAAACAACTGGACATTAAAAATATCTTCTCAAATAAATCCAGAAAGACAGTACTTAAAATCATGTCATCTTATCTTCAACAAACTGGACTAAACCTAAGGATTTAAGGAAATATAAATAAGAACAAGTAGGTGGCGATAATGCTCCATTTGGTTGCAAGTCGCCAATAAAACAAGAAGAAGAAGAAGAAGAAGAACTACAAATTTACATCGAGGGTGACCCGGATGTAGATGTAGTTGCGCATGCGCAATGAGCTGCTGGTCGGGATCGGGTAGCATTAGCAGCATTAGCTTAGCTTGTGTGTGGAGTCATTGTAGAGAGGCTGATAATCTGGGAGTGTTTGCAGTGAGAATGTCTTCAGTCCAGCTTCAAGGAGAGTTTATCACCGAGCAGTTAACTCCTGCTGAAGAAACATTCACGGAGTTTAAAGGGAGTTTGGTCAATTCGGAGGAAAAGATGGACGATCAACATCTACTGCTGGATTTCACCAGGATCCCCCAGATCATCTTACACCGGATAGGTAGGAAACACCTGATAGAAACGATTCCCTGATGATGCACACTGTGGATTTTAGCCTCATCTGATTGGAAAACTGCTTAGAGGAGATCAACATGCTAAGCTAAAGCTAACTTCCTCTCGGCGGCCATCTTACTGCGGTCAGCTCGCTCACTTCCAGCATTGGGTTTTAATGACTGCGGTAAAGTTAGTAATTTTCTCCGGTTAAACCTCTTCTTCGCTCCGACTTCACTGCAATCACAGAAAGCCGTCTCTACCATAGAGATAATATTAGAGTAGACCCCGCATTGACTGTCTCTGCTCAGACATTACGGGCGCCATCTTGGGGAGGTCATCCTGCTGCCCTAACCTGCTGCTTTAAGCAGAACAGTAGAAGGATGCCTCAGCACTGCAGCGGACTTTCACATAAAGGCGTCCAACATTTCAAGTGCACCCGTATTACAGAGTTTACAGTAACAGACGGCGAGAGAAAACTGCTACGTTGTGTAGCGACTTCCTGTTTTCAAATTTAAAGTGTAGGTCTAGCTTTTGAAGGTGAGAAACTATCAGGCTAGAATGTTGTTATTTAGCTTATATAGCAGTGATGGTTAATGAGGCACCCTGAAGCCAAACTGGATTGATTCTGCCTGACAGAACACTGACACCTGCTGGATATTTATAGACACTACAGGCAGCTTATTGGACAGACTACGAGCGAGCGACGACGAAGAGGAGCCAATTGATAGATCAAACTCTTGCTGAAACCAGTCGGGAGAAGAGCAAAAACATCTTTTCCTCTGAGAAAAGCCTCCAGAGCAGTGTTTTGCTCTTCTTTCAGTGAAGAAATACTCTGTAATTCCGATAAAACTTGCTCGATAGCCACGCTAACGCTAGTTTCATCGGCTGAAGCCGCCATGTTCTTTAGACTGAACTGTCGCGCTTCTCGTTGCGTCACACCTCAACCCGCCTCAAAGCCAACGCTGATTGGACGTTCGTTTGGTGAACGGCTCCAAATTTTCTTTAACGGAGAGTCTCCAGACTGATCTGCGAGTGAAACCTTGAAAGCTCGCGAGATCAGGATGGTCTCACCAGGCTAGCAGGTTGAGCCAAACATCCTCTAAATGTTCAGGCTCTGCTCCGGTCCCGCCAGGTCAGGATCCGCTTTGCAATCGCACCAAACAGGAAAAAGAACGACCAGAAGATCCAGTTTGTTAAATTAATATATAGTAACAACAGATCAGTAACTAGAAATTAGAGCATCATTCTTTTATATTTCAAAAAAACTAACACCGTTTATTTAAAACATTGGATGCAAACTATTGGTTCTTCAACAGACCAGGAAGCAGATTTCTCATCTCCATCAGAAACTGAACATCTGCGGGATGCTGATGGGGATTTTTTTAAATATGTGATATTAAATTACGCGTCATTTTCTGCATGTTTTGCTCCTACAAATTTAATGGTAATATCCTGCATGCTCTCCTTGATCTCTGAGGATAAGTCTGAGCGCAGCGATACGGAAGGAACAGCAGAGGCTGTAGGCTTTGCTCTGCAGGAGGTCTGGAGCGCAGCGGGGTGGAGTGGAGGATGGTGGATTTCAGGGTAACAGAAGAAGCGGCGCAAGTGAAGTTAGAGACTGTCGTCAGACAACATGCAGTAATTTATAAATGTTTTAAATCAGGTTGGGTCCAGATTAGCCAGCAGGTGGGTCTGGATCCGGACCGCAGTCCGCTAACCTGTGACCTCTGCATTAAACCAAAGCCAAGAGTAACGTTTGTTTTAAACATGTAAGGAATAGAAAGTACAGATACTGGTGTGAAAAAGTAATCAGTAGAAGTCAGAAGTAGGAAGAAAAATAAGTAATGGAGTAAAGTATAGATGCCTGAAAAGTAGTGATGCACGATATTGGGATTTTGGCTGATATCCGATATGCCGATATTTTAAAACTCACGTAGCCAATAACCGATATCGATACCGATGTTAAAGCTGGACAAAAATAAGTAGTCATTGAAAATAGCAGTTTTGTTATCCATTTCTGACACTTTGAAAAATAATATACTCAAATATACTTTCATATGCTGATATCAAATTGATTTTTAAAAATGCGGTATCGATCTATTTTACTTTCAAAATCTCATGAAATTTCATCGTTCTGTTACAAACTCTCGTGATATTTTGCAAATTCTTGTGAGATTTTGTTAGTAAAATAGATTGATACCGCGTCAATATATCAACATATAAAAATATGGCAAAATTTTGTGAATTTTCGGGGGATTTCGTAGCATAACGATGACATATAGCAATATTTCATTAGTAAAATAGATTGATATGGTGTTTTTAAATGGCAATATATCAGCATATGAAGATATTGGGATATTTTAATGTATCAATATTTTTTCCCTCGTCTTTAGAAGTTTTTAAGTCTGTAAAAAAGAAGTTTTTGAGGAAGAAGAAGAAGTAGTATTTTTATTTTATTTTTTTTTTTAGACTTTAGAAACTCAGAAGCTGATCAAATATCGGGTTAAATATCGGTGGGGTGGCCAATGTCCGATATTCAGTTTTAAGGCCGATACCGATAGGGAGCTGATTATACCATGCATCCCTACTGAAAAGTGCACTTAAGTAGAGTAATGAAGTATTTGTACTTTGTTACTTGACACCTCTGCTATTATATCATTTGCTGGTGAAGATTCTCAGTCATCCAGGTCATAGTGTAACACACAGGAAGGATTATGGGTCGAGCCGTCATCTGATTTATTGGTTGGTTCGGCTGCTGGAGCAATAGTGAGGTGTTTAAAATGAGACTCGGAGGCCAAGGATTAAATGTAAAGTAATGCCGGCTTTTTATATTTGAAAATATGCATGAAAAATAGAAATTTCATTGGTTGGTACCAAAAACTGGAAAATAATATATTAAAAACAATTTTTTTACAAAATACTTTTCAACTTAAAGTGAGTATTTCACTCTTCAAATTAGTTCTAGAATGAAATCTAATTAAATTCATGGTGCATAATTTAAACCTGAATTTTGCTTAAAAACACCACATCCAGGTTTGTTCAGATCCAGTTCAATAATACAATCCAGTAGAATTCACCA
>NW_024038542.1:0-61446 GCF_016077235.1 Cyprinodon tularosa | reverse complement strand
CAACTTATTTCATTCCAAACATACTTTCAGGACATAATCAGTGTTTTGCATGAATGCGTTCAATGAGCAGCGTTCACTGAATATGTTCATATTTTTATTGAACGCTGAACTGAACGGATCAGTTTTGAAGTAATTAACGTGAACGAGAGCGACGATCACTCTGAGAATAATGAGCGACACACACAGCTCACGTTGGCGTTCAGTTAATAACGAGACTTTTCATTGGATAACGTCAGGTTTTACGGCACTTATTACGGTAAACGGCCTGACAGAGCAGCATGTCTGCTGCTAGTACCAGTCTGCTCCATTCAGACTCATCTGCTGGGATTTCTGATGCAGAAAACTTCATCAACTAACAAGTCTGTACGTCAGTCACCTCCACCTCACATTTAAAGTGACACATGGAGTTAAAGCATCCAAGCTTTCTAGGGAAATATCTGCTACTGAATGAGGAACAGAAGAAATCTTTTTGATTCAGATATTTTCAGCAGAAGCTGAATGTTCCTGAATGTTCCTGAAGTTCTGAGTCATTCGGCTAAATAAAGGCTTCACTGCACATCCAGTAAACCTGGACTGCATCCAGGATTTTCCATTTCTTTCTATATATTATGATCACACATTTAAAGGGGGAAATATGAGCTTCTATTGTGGAGGATGGTGGCTTCATTTACCAAATAAACTTTAATTAGTTCATTTAGAGGTTTGAGAACTTGGTTCATTTTTTGAAAAACTGAACTATGAACTTTGAGCTCGTTCTTTTTAATTATGATCTGGAACAACCTTGAATATGCTGTGATTTCTCAGCTGATAAATGATGTGGGTCTACAGTACGTCTGCATAACTTTCCAGGCTGCTATTGAAGGTTCTCTACTGGAGAGCTGCTGTGATCGTCCCATCTTCTTTTACTCGCTGCTTCTGCCTCAGAACTTTACCTCAGTGTTCAAAGAAAGTTTTAAAATATAGTTTATTTGCTCATTAATATTTTAATTTTGTAGGAATATGTTAAAATAAAACCTGAACTCTCTACATTTTTCAACATCACTTTAAAAAGAAAACAAAAGACGAATAGATTTATCTCCTCATTCTGTAGGATAGTTTTATTTCTGTCGGGGTCAAAATTTGGTGTCTGGAGGGAAAAGGTGACCTCAGGGTCAGAGGTCAGCCTCTACCTTGGGTCGGGGGGGATGTAGGGAGAGCAGGATGGGCTGACTGAAGCGCGTTTATAAGGATTCTGGTGTTTCTCTGCTCTGTTGGGTTGGAAATCGTCCCTGCTGCTACATTCATGATCCAACCCTGACCTACAGCAATGAACCACCAGAATCAGATCCAAGTACATGAAATGGACATTTTCAAGACGTGTCCTGCTGGTAGGAGACCCTAAAGGTGACGTCTATCAATGTAAACAAATTCTCACAGTCTAGTTCCAGTTAAATCAGCCTTCATTGGTCTGTCTGCTGTTTCTAGCTGAAGAGTCTCACCTAACTTTGGCTCCACATCTCCCCTTTATCCAGAACCATCAGCGTAGTGCTACAGGGCAGCGACTGGAAGAACTCCTCCGAGTCCACCACAGTGCCGTCCTCCTCCAGGACCAGAGTCAGGAGGTTACAGCAAGACAGCATGAAGACCCTCGCTGCCTGGGACACGCCACCATGGAAGAACCCAGTAAAGCGGAGCGTTTAAAGGGGGAACATCCCAGAGGAACCTCCATGTTCACCTGCTCCAGCAGCTCAGGAAGCGTAGACGCCACCAGGCTCCTGCGCCGCCGCCGGCTGTGGGTGCAGACTTTATAGCAGCGAGGCTGAGGGGATGGCAGGATGTGGAGAGAGATGGTGGTGTGATGGATGTCAGGTGGAGAAGTTCATCTGAAACGAGGACGACTGAGAACTTCTTTAGAGAAGTGCATAAAAAAACTTCTTCCTGTCCTGAACTATAACCATTGTTCTTCATCATAGAGGAAGACTTTATCTGGAGCACAGCTGGTTATCTGGAAACGTTTCAACAATAATGAATCCATCACAGATCTGCATCAGATGCATTCAGGAAAATAGATGATAAACATTCATTCTGTCCTGAACAGAAGCAGCAGAACCGTTGATCATATCAAAGGTTAGTCCAGATTTCACAGAGAGGTTCTTCAGTCCATTTCCTGGTCTGAGCCAAAGAGGCTTTAATGAGCTGAAAGCTGCTGCAACAATGGCTGCATTTCCACACAGTTTAAGAAAAGGCTCAGTGGGTTGAAAAGGTCGCTGCTGCTGCAGGAGCAGACCTGAGGTCAGCTGCTCACATATAATGCAGATGTCAGCGAGTCATTTGGACTCTTTTCTGCAGGAGTTCTGGTCCGTTTATAGCGTTTTAAACTGGAAACCTTTGAGGGAAATATTCAGATTAATCCAGATCTGATCAGATCAGAACTCCATCGCTCTGATGGACCAAAACCAGTAGAGTTCATTATTCTCTGATTAACTATTTCATCTTTATAAAAACATGTTTAAAAAAAAAAATCTTCAAATCTCTTTGAGTGATCCGGTTTTGAACCAGAGCAGAGACCTGAATGTTTACTGGAAGAATTCTGGGTGGATCATCTCTGAGCTCCAGTCTGCATGTCTGCAGAGTCCAGGAATAATGATGCTTATCAAACTTTCCCCTGGAGAATAAAATCAAGCTGCAGTTTCATTAAGTCTAACTTTGAAACAGACTTTAGAAAACTTTCTGAACAAACTACAAATAATTTGGAAGCTTCTTAGTTAAAACAGCTTTAACTTTTAAAACAAAGACTCTAAATCTCCTTTCATATAAAGTTTTATTCTTTCTTTATTTTCAGACAAATACAGTAAAATATTCTATTTAACATCTTTAACTATTGACCCTTTAATGTTTACTTGCTGCTCTGTTAAAATTATTTACACCATCAGCAGATTTATAGCTGTCATTTATTTTGACCAATGTTCTTCTGCCTGGAAATAATGTTAATGTTTTAGATTAGGGTGATGGTCAGGAGGCCTTCCAGATTTAAAGCTAAAGAAAATTAATCAAAATGCCAGAATGGTCAGAAACCAAATATTTGCTGATCATAATATTTAATCTAGAACAAAACTTTTAGTAGAAAGAAAAGAAAAACAACCAGGGGTGTGAATAGTTTTAATCAAGCCTTCAGAAACGATGAGATGGTGCTGAATTATGAAGAGATTTGATTGGAAAGAATGAAATATTTTTATTATTTGGGGAGAAAACGACATTCTGCAAGATTTCAAACAAACCAAACTACATTTAAGCACAGCTGATTTAAGCTAAAATATTCTCAAAATACCAACCAAGCTTTCAAACTAAAATCTTCCCTCTCTGTTTCTGGGTGAAACATTTCTCAGCCCTTTACCCTCCTCATCTCTTCAGAGTTTCTGGCAGCAGCGTTTTGGCGTAATTCAGCCCAGACTGGATGGAGAGAGGAGCTAGCCTAGTGAACTAGCCCCACCCGCCAGCGGCCTAAATCATTTTTCTCTGTGAGTGGTCTAGCCTCGATCAATGCCCCAGGCCCTAGAACTGGTGGGCCAATCACAATCTCACATTTAGTCTGGTTTATCAGGCTAGAGAGGAGCCATCATGAAGTCTGCGGGTCAAAGAATTGGAAAAATGAGCAGCTCCAAACCAGGAGGTAGGTTCAAACACTGAGTGTCACCTTCTGAGGAAAACAAGCAGACCATTTAACAACAGTGGTGGCCTCTGATTGGCCAGCAATCAGCTCAGAAACCTGTCCATATGCTACCTGACCAGTGATCACCCACACAGTTCAAGAAGCTATTACTGAATCAGAGAATAATTCATCAAAATGTAAACATGAAGGAAAACAGAAAACCTAGAGATCAGTATTGTTTGATGAGAAAGAAAATCAAAATGAAAAAATAAAACCTCAAACCTTAATAATAAAATCTTTGCTGATAATATAGCAGATTTTTAAAGATACAGGGTGTAAAAATTACGTGGATTTACTGACACAATTGGTATATATAACCTATATGAGCCAGAGTTCTGAAGAAAATTAAAAAGAGAGATCATATCTCGCCTATCCTGGCTTCTCTTCATTGGCTTCCTGTTAAATCCAGAATAGAATTTAAAATCCTCCTTCTCACATATAAAGCCTTAAATGGCCAAGCTCCATCTGATATCAGAGATCTGATTGTTCCTTATGTTCCTAACAGAGCACTTCGATCTCAATCTGCAGGTTTACTAGTGGTTCCTAGAATTTCTAAAAGTAGAATGGGAGGCAGATCTTTTAGTTCTCAGGCTCCTCTCCTGTGGAACCAACTACCAGTTTTAGTCCGTGAGGCAGACACCCTGTCTACTTTTAAGGCTAGGCTTAAAACTTTCCTTTTTGATAAAGCTTCTAGTTAGAGTGGCTCAGGTTATCCTGATCTATCTCTATAGTTCTGCTGCTATAGGCTTAGACTGCTGGAGGACATAGGGACCCCTTTTTCATCATTCTGCTTCATTCTATCTCTATTCTCCCACTCTGCAGAATCTGTTAGTTCAATCTCTAACGTTCTGCTCTCTCTGCTTTTTCTCATAGTAGCTTCATCTGGTCTGTTCCTGTTTGGCTGTGACTCCATCCTGGAGAGAAATATCAGCTGTGCTGCTGCCATCAACACCTTTGTTTCTAGATGTTGGAGCTTGGCCTGTTTTCCAGTGTAGTTCTGTTTCTCTGACTGTGACTAACTGGATGTGCTCTCTTCATCCTCTGACATGGGAGCTGGTTTAGAGATGTTATCTACAGTAATTCATAGTCAAACATCCTTTTTGATTAATGATCAGAATGTTGAGATTAATTCTATTTTCTGTTAATATTGAATCTATTCCCTCACATAATAAGTTAGAAAGGTGAAAATAAAGTGCTGCAATCCCGTTACTTTGGTGAACTCAATGACAGTGTGTCTTTCCTGAATAAGTAAAATAAATATGTTTATTTTCTATGAATGACCTCTGCGATGTCTCACAGGTACTGTAGTTCGTTCTCTTTGCAGATGATACTAATTTCTTTCTGCCAGATGGGAAATTATTATCAGTAATAAAATCTGTTGATCAAGAAATTATGCTTTTATTAAATGGCTTTAAAGTTTGGAAATTGTCAGAATTTATTTTTTTAGGAGAACTCATGGAGGAGACTTTGAAATGGAAGTCACATGTTAAAAACTAAATGTGTTAAAAAATTCCCTTTCTGAGAAAATCCAAACATATTTTAAATGATCAGAGAAATCTTTACTGTTTGCTGATTTTGCCATATTTGATGTAATGATTGGAGGCGTGGGGCAGTAAATAGGCAATTAGTTCTTGTTGCCCATGTCTTTATTTACTGTAAAAAAGAGGGGAAGAAGAATTATTAATTGGTCTGCTCCAAAAGAGCATCAGGACTGTTGATGAAATCAAAGCGATTGAAGGACCTGATCGTTCTACAAACACCATGAGTTTAGCAGAGAGCAAAGTTTGGCCTCTGACCAGCTGGTCTGCAAACATTTTTCCCTGGAAACTGAGAAACTAGCAGAGACAATAATGACTTTAAATATATTTTTGTAAAAAAACAAACTCAAATGTGATTCTGTGGATGAAGTGAAAAACTTGCCAGATGTCTTTCAGAGGGATGCAGCAGTTTGGAAATTGCCAAGCTTTTGAAGCGGGATCATCGCACAATCAAGCGGTTCATGGCAAATAGCCAACAGGGGGGCAAGAAGCGTGTTGAAAAAAGAAGACGTGAAATAACTCCCCATGAAGTCAGAAGGATCGAGCGTGAAGCTGCCAGGAAGCCATTAGCCACCAGTTGGGCCATAGAAGCACAAGGTGCTCAATACTGAGGGACCTGGCCAAGGTAAGGAAAGCTGAAAAAAGGCCACCTTTGAACAAGACAGATGAGACAAAACGTCAAGATTGGGCCAAGAAATCTCTGCAGACTGATTCCTCCAAGGTGTTTTGGTCTGATGGAATGAGAGTCTAGATGGGCCAGATGGATGGATGGGCACCAGGCTGGATCAGTAAAGGGCAGCAAGTTCCTTATCCACTCAGACACCAGCAAGGTGGAGGTGGGGTAATGCTATGGGCTGCTATCATCAAAGATGAGCTTGTGGGACCTTTTCAGGTTGATGATGGAGTCAAGATCAACTCCCAGACCTACTGCCAGTTTCTGGAAGACACCTTCTTCAAACAGCGGAACAAGAAGAAGTCGCCATCATTCCAGAAAAACCTGATATTCCTGCAGGACGATGCTCCGTCACACGCATCAGAATACACCACAGCGTGGCGGCCAGAAAAAGGCTAAAAGGAGAGAAAATAATGACATGGCCTCCTTGGTCACCTGATCTGAACCCCATGGAGAACCTGTGGTCCTTCATGAAAGGTGAGATCTACAGGGAGGGAAAACAGGGAGGCTGTGGAGGCTGCTGCACGCCATGAGGATCAAAAACAGATCAAGACTCTGACAGAATCTATGGATGGAGGATTTAGAGCGTCATGGTGGAGAAAGGAGGCTATATTGGTCACTGATTTGCTTTGTTTTTTTATGTCGCAAATGTTTATTTATACATTTTGAGTTGTTATGCTGGTTTACCTGGTGAAAATAAACAAGTGAGATGGGTATATATTTGTTGTTTATTATTACGTTGCCTAATAATTCTGCACAGTAATATTTACCTGCTCACACAGACATCCTCATTAAATGGCTAAATGTAAAAACATTACATATGAAACTCTGATATTAAGGAGTCTTTTGGAAATGATCATCAAATACAACTCAACTAATAATCCTACAAACAGTGTATTCTCTATCCAGAACTCCTCAAGTGGAAAAGTTTTAGTTTCACCTGGTTTGATTTCACAATAATCTTCTTCAATGAACCTTTGGCTGTCACATTATTGATTGATTAATTGAAAAACTAATCTACAGATTAATTAATGTGTAAAATAATGGTTAGTTTCTGCCCTAGTTTAAAGTGATGTTTAAATATTCTTCAGCTTAATTAAAAATACAAACAAATCTTTTACATTTTATAAAAATTAGCTGTAAAAATCTAAAAGTAAAAAGGAGAGAAAAAAGAGAAGAAAGGAAAAGGGAATAAAAAAGAAAAACTGAGGATAATGTAGGAAAATATTGAGAACATTGTGTTTATATGTATATTTTCAAAGACAGAAAATTTGGATTTATAGATTTTAAAACATGAATGAGGCTGAAGTCAGTGAGAATTGTTCTTTTGTTGCATTAAATGTTTTATTGTCATTGTGTTTAAAGATTGTGAAACATATAACATTACTTTGGAAAAACTATAAAGAATAGATTTAATTAAATGAAAATAATAATTCTTTGTCTTATATCTTTAGTGATGAATGAACCGTTTGCAGCTGCTGCTTCAGACCTCTGAGTGATTTATTGGAGATTTTAAAAACAACTTTTAGTTGCAAAGTTGTTTCTTTCCTCTAAGAGCCACACCTGAAAAAAGGTGACTCACCTGTAGAAAGCTGCGCATGCGCACAGCGATGCGCAAACAACAGCTAATCGTGTGATCAGGTGAAACTGAAAGTATTTAAGTTTATTTCCTTCAGACTCCATTTTGACTGACGGACATCCAGCAGGGTGAGTCCTGACACTTTCTACTAAACACATTCTGAACTAATAAACAGAGAGGTGGGGGGAAGAAGGGAACTCTGTGGATGAGGAAGGATCCAGCAGGACAGAACCAGAACCCTATAGAGCGACATTTGGACCTTCTGTCTCACTGCGCTCAGGAACCAAACCGAGCGCAGTGAGACAACATGGCGCGCGCTGAAAAACTCTTTTCTCCAACCGCTGTCCTCGCGCTCACTTCCACCTCTGATCTCTATTTATTCACTGATTGTTAAAAAGTGAATCCACCTGCTCTATCTGCGCTTCATAGCCGTTTGCTCTGCTCATATAGAAGCCAGCATAACTGCCAGCACTTCCGGTGTCTGGTCGGCCTGACAGCTTATTACTGGATGGCAGGATGTATTACTGGCAGCAGCCACTAGGCTGACAGTCTGCCTCATCAGCTCCACGCTCACTGACAGCATTACTGCTGCTGCAGAAGCTGATTTTAGACACATAACTTATTTATAGGAGCTCTAAGTAGATTATTGTTTTAATGTTGGGCTTTTATTCTTTAATAAACTGTATTAAAACTTTTATAAAGAAACACTTACTTTATGGAATGAAGTAGTTTATCTGCCAATAAGAGGCCTCTGCTGGCACCTGCCACTACGCAGCCACTGTGATATAGATATATATGTTATTTGTCATTTTGTTTACACAAGTGTAAAACAAAAATTAAGCTCTCTGGGCAATTTTATCTTTTTTTAAAAGTGCAGCCTTGGAAAAAAAAAAAAAATTATATATATATATATATATATATATATATGTATATATATACATATATATATATATATATATATATATGTATATATATATATATATATGTATATATATACATATATATATATATATATATGTATATATATATATATATGTGTATATATATATATACATATATATATATACATATATATATATATGTATATATATATATATGTATATATATATACATATATATATATATATATATATACAAAAACGGTAATATAAACGTATGAATGTAAATTTACAATTCTAACGTTTTTTTTTTTGTTTTTATATATAGTTATAAAATATAATAAAAATAATAAAATACAATAACCCATTTTACACATCAGTTCCTCAGTGTGATGGCGGTGGGGAAGAAGCTGCTGCAGAACCTGCTGGTCCTGCATTGAATGCTGTGAAGCCTCTTCCCAGAGGGCAACAGGGAGAACAGTCCATGGTGGGGGGGTGAGGGGTCATTGATGATGTCAATGTGCACGGTTTGGGAAGCTTTTTGACCTGTAGGCTTATCCTCTCTGCTGGTGCTGCAGAATTTTGGTTGCATATCTGCTAATGTGATTGGAGAGACTCTACTCCTCTGGCCTGCTGCATGTTGAGCAGCATCGGTCATGATCTGACTTCCTCCTCTGGCCGAGTTATTTTGAGCAACATCAGCCTGTGGCTGACACCCTCCTGTGTCATGGAAAGAATGATTTTGAGCATTAGTGTGCTCTTTAACGTTGCACACTGCAGTAGCACGTGGTAAGTTTTGAAAATAATCGCCTTGTTCAGCAGCTGCGTCTCTTTGGCTGCAATCATCATTTCTGTATCCAAAGTCACCTACTATATTTAGCGTCCCAGTCAGCGATGGATGTATGCCAGAATATTTTAGCTCGTCTCCCTTTTCCTCTGATTGCCTTTTTATTTCCATGAGTTGTTTCTTTAACATACTCCTGTATTGTTTTCCCTAATCTCTGAAGAAATCTAAAATCTTTAGCTCAAGCTCTCGTTTTTCTCGTCTTTTCTTTGATTTATCTTTTGCCTTGTAGTCCGAAAACCTTATTTCCATTTCATCACACAGATGTGGATCAAAACTACCGTTTTCTGGCCAGGGTTGTGAGAGATGTTTGGTACGATTGTGCGATTTCTGAGACATTTTTGGAATTTGTGAGAAATATTCTGGATGCTTCAATCCAATAATCACTGTCGGCAGATTAGACATTTTGTTTTATTTTATTTATTTATTTATCGTTCTGTTTTACTTCAAAGGGTTTAAAGGTCCAAAAGTTGTAAGGGTTTAGTGATATCAATAGCCTTTTATTGTATAAACGCTAGGTTAAACTGTCATGCAGTACTTTAATGTTGCTACACGAGCCCTTTAATGTTCTAACTTAAACCTGTATTATAGATAAGGCCTTAGGAATGTGTAGTTATATACTAATTTTTGAAGTTCACAGTTAAAATAGGAATCACAGAAAATGAAACGATCACCCAGACATCGAGCCAACAATGAAAGCTTGCAATTAAAATGAAAAAAATCTTTGTCTGCAATTTAGGTTCACACGATGGAGCGCTGTGTTCAAAAGTTATTTACCACACACAATATCTTTATAAGGTTAAAAAAAAAAGAAGGATCCCAGCAAGCTTCTGTATTTGAGAAGGGAGGGGGAGAGAGATGATAACCTGAAACTTAGAGGTGGGAGGCGGGTAAAAGAGGAGTGGTGAGGTAGGGGAGGAGAAAGAGACAGAGAGACTGGGAGGAGAAAAGGTGGGTAGAGCGAGAGAGAGAGAGAGAGAGAGAGAAAGTGGGAGGAGAAAGGGAGGAGAAAAGGTGGGTAGAGCGAGAGAGAGAGAGAGAGAGAGAGAAAGTGGGAGGAGAAAGGGAGGAGAAAAGGTGGGTATAGCGAGAGAGAGGGAGGAGAAAAGGTGGGTATAGCGAGAGAGAGGGAGGAGAAAAGGTGGGTATAGCGAGAGAGAGGGAGGAGAAAAGGTGGGTATAGCGAGAGAGAGGGAGGAGAAAAGGTGGGTAGAGCGAGAGAGAGAGAGAAAGGAAGGAGAAAAAGGTGGGTGACTGTTAAAAAAAAGAAAAACTTATGATTCTTCGCTGTAACTTAAAAGAACCAACTTTGTTATATCCACAGCGTATGTGGGAATTCGCTTTCTAATATTTGACAACTGTTCAACCCAAAATGTTTAAACATAGTTAACCCTTAGTTGGAACGAGCAAATGCACACCCCCTTTTTCACAGCAGTCAGGCACATACAAATTTAGAAAATGTGACGCAGTAGCCAATACAAGGTGAAGCAGACGTCTTTTGCAAATATAATAGTGATCACTTTATTTCTTAGTTTAATCTTAAATGTTTTTTAGATTTATTTATCCAATTCTTTTCTCTGTTTACTTTATTTCCTTATATTTTAGACTCTTGAATACCAACCTTCATGTCCTCGGGACACTTTTTTCAGACGGATTAAATTACAGTGAGTGATTGATCAGATCCGATAACAGATCTGATAGAAGTTTTAAATTTGAGCAGATGTTTTAGTGCGCATTTAGATTTCTTATCACCAAACACTCTTGCAAACAGCACCGGTCATACAGAGTCACACGTTCACCTCAGAGCTCTTTAGACATTCATACCATTAAATGCCATGGCAATTAGTTATTTGTGCACATAATTCTTTATCTTCATAGACCCAAGCAGCCAATTTAAACTAATTTGCATGCACTTTTTTTAACTCTTCTTTATCAACTTTTTTGGTCTGACAACATCAACACAGAGCCAAGCTGCCCGGTTGTTTATTTCCCCGGAGATGTCAACTTCAACAACTGAGATCTCAATACAGTCCCTCTAGACTCAGGCTTTTTTTCAACAACACAGCCCTTCAGGCTCAGTCGAACTGCATCTCGGAGACATATTCTCGGAAAAATGAATTTCCTCACTACAGTAAGATATCAATTATAGTCGCATCATTCATAATGATATATCAATTATAATCCGTGACCGCTAGTTTCCACCAATTTCTAACGTTATGGTGCAATTTCGCTTCAGCAGATTACTGTTAATGATTAAATAATCCGAGCCAGTTCTTGACAGCTGCTTTTTATCTCAAGATGCAAATTTATGCTGCAGCAAACATCTAGTGGCAAACAGATAATCGTCTGAAATAGTTAAGTATGGGTAGTTTCCAGACAGCTTAGGTGATCTGCTTATATCAGTCATTAAAATAGGAGCACAAGATTTAACCGTCTCCTGATGACTGCCCCGCAGCTCACTCCTGCTGGCCAGAAGCCTCCACACGGTAATGGTCCCGGTTCTTTTTTCAACTCGGCCGAATGCACCAAGTGTGGTGGCTTTGAATGGTAGAATCTCAAAAATCAGGACACCTTCAGTCGATCATCTGATTGCCCCAGGACGGGAGAAGAAGCATTTATTTTATGTATCAAATTGACATGCTGTCCTCAGTACACGTATCACAGTGCTGAACATTTCATCAGAACATATCTGCTGCATTTCTCAACCCACATTCCATTCCACTCCGTCTTATAGTCTCAGTTTCGCACTGTGTGTATGCACATGCACAACGGAATATTGTGTCGACATCTTACTCGAATTCACGTGTGCTGATCTGCGTCAAAGTCACCTTGACCCTCGAATGTTTATACAGATGTTCTCTGTTTTGCCAAACCCCCTCATACATCATCTAATTGCGTACGAAGCAGCCTTAGAGACCATAATGTTACCAAGACTCACACTTGACCTTTAAGTTTTGTTGCTAAGAAAGTGTACGACCATGCAACAAGTCAATATAAGGCGATAGCCTGCTTCAACAGTGGCTGCATAGTGGCAGGTGCCAGCAGAGACTGTCAGCCTAGTGGCTGCATAGAGGCAGGTGCCAGCAGAGACTGTCAGCCTAGTGGCTGCATAGTGGCAGGTGCCAGCAGAGACTGTCAGCCTAGTGGCTGCGTAGCGGCAGGTGCCAGCAGAGACTGTCAGCCTAGTGGCTGCATAGTGGCAGGTGCCAGCAGAGACTGTCAGCCTAGTGGCTGCGTAGTGGCAGGTGCCAGCAGAGACTGTCAGCCTAGTGGCTGCGTAGCGGCAGGTGCCAGCAGAGACTGTCAGCCTAGTGGCTGCGTAGCGGCAGGTGCCAGCAGAGACTGTCAGCCTAGTGGCTGCGTAGCGGCAGGTGCCAGCAGAGACTGTCAGCCTAGTGGCTGCGTAGCGGCAGGTGCCAGCAGAGACTGTCAGCCTAGTGGCTGCGTAGCGGCAGGTGCCAGCAGAGACTGTCAGCCTAGTGGCCGCGTAGCGGCAGGTGCCAGCAGAGACTGTCAGCCTAGTGGCCGCGTAGTGGCAGGTGCCAGCAGACTGTCAGCCTAGTGGCCGCGTAGTGGCAGGTGCCAGCAGACTGTCAGCCTAGTGGCCGCGTAGTGGCAGGTGCCAGCAGACTGTCAGCCTAGTGGCCGCGTAGTGGCAGGTGCCAGCAGACTGTCAGCCTAGTGGCCGCGTAGTGGCAGGTGCCAGCAGACTGTCAGCCTAGTGGCTGCGTAGTGGCAGGTGCCAGCAGACTGTCAGCCTAGTGGCCGCGTAGTGGCAGGTGCCAGCAGACTGTCAGCCTAGTGGCCGCGTAGTGGCAGGTGCCAGCAGAGACTGTCAGCCTAGTGGCTGCGTAGTGGCAGGTGCCAGCAGAGACTGGCTGCATAGTGGCAGGTGCCAGCAGAGACTGTCAGCCTAGTGGCTGCGTAGCGGCAGGTGCCAGCAGAGACTGTCAGCCTAGTGGCCGCGTAGCGGCAGGTGCCAGAAGAGACTGTCAGCCTAGTGGCCGCATAGCGGCAGGTGCCAGCAGAGACTGTCAGCCTAGTGGCCAAGGGCGGATCCAGGATTTTTCAAAGGGGGGTGCGCACCTAACGGTCATGGGGTCACGGGGTCAAGGGTCACGGGGTCACAGGTCAAGACAATGTGAGGCTAAAAGACCAAAGAATACCATCTTCACTCTTTCACACTACCCTAATTATTCATCCAAGGGTTTTTAATTGATCATTTTAATGGATGAACATAAGTAGAATTAGCATGATTACATTATTGTATTTAAAAAAGGATCTCTCGGTTTTTAAAGCATGCAAAAGGTTAAAAGGTAGTTTGAAGAAAAGAATGATCCTTGTCAACAATTAATCAAACAAGGAGTTTCTTTATTTCCAGAAATGATATTTACACAGAACATGAAATAAAAAAACCGAAGGACTTGGGTTCAAGTATGGTTCAAGTAAGACAAAGGAGTTTTGAATATATTTTTAACAAGATGAACTGTTGAAAAACAAAAAAAAACAAAGTTAAACCACACAAAGAATATTGTTCTCTACTACAAACTTTATGATGATGATAATGGGTTTACAAATGTCAACCTTCTGGGATGCTTCTGGGCAAATATGTGTATGATTTTGTTGATGTCTAACTGAATGTCCTTGTGCTCATACAAAAGTAGCAAAGCCACAAACCTTTCCTGTACCATTGTTGACCTCAGCAAAGTTTTCACTGCTTTAAGACCCGAGTTACCACTTTCTACAGAAGCACTGGTAACAGGTATGACTGACAGAAGGTGAAGAATCATATAAATATTTGGGTAGCACTTCATATTTGTTATCTTTAGAATTTCAGGGAGAGAGCTGGGTTTTTCCACTGAGGATGACCACTTTGTGTGCCACAACTTCACTTCCTGCCTGAATGTTGATCCAGACGGTAGATCATCTTTATATGATGTAAAAATGATAAAAAAGTCATACTTGTCCAGCCAGTCCCTCTGGCATGTTCTTTTGGTCACCCCACTGGCTCTTCGGTTGTCTTTAAATTCTCTGGCAGGGAAATTGAAAGATTTAGGTGGTTTTCTGGTCTGAAGAAGTTCCAGAGTCGTCCATTTCACTAATCCGGTCCTTGGCCCTTTGATATATCTGTAATAAGATTGATATTTACATTGTCAATTTTGTATGGGTGCTGTTGAAGTTGTAAATCTGCCTACATGAAGCTTTTGTATAGTCTTGCTTTATCATGAAATAATTATTATGAAGTCAATCGTGTAAAACAAAAACAAAATTAGTTGTTTTGACATTGAAAAAAATACAACTATTACTAACCTATGTCATAAGTTGTTTGGGGCAAAGGCGCTTGGTTGAGCGCCGGCTCTTCAGTTGTCTTTACATCGAAACACATCGAAAAGAAAATAATTGATCAGGTGAACCTTGTAATCTCAGGAGGAGCCACAAAACAATTTAATGTTGTGTTTTATCGTAAATTATTAAATTCACTGAACACCTTTCACCAGGTGCACAAAACTTAATTTACTTAAAAGTAAATTGTATTTTTATTGTAAAATATTAAATGCACTGAAAACAAATAACACCAGATTTGTAGTTATCATATCACAATGCTAACAAGACTCCCTTAGACTCCAAGCATGTGCTTAGAGCATTCATTGATTTGGATCCTTACCCATTTATAAAAGATAAGATAAGATAATCCTTTATTCGTCCCACAGTGGGGAAATTGCAGCGTTGCATCACAGTACAGTAGGAAAAAAGAAGAATACAGAGAATAAAAAATATTTAAAAATATATAAAAAATATATACATTAAGTATATACAGACAAGGCAACACTGGTATAAAGTGACAACAGTAAAGTTCTGTGCAAATGATTGATTGTATTAAATTATTGCAGAGTTAGATAGGTATGAGTGAAGTATACAATAGATATGCAATAATAACAGGTAAAGTGACTGTGGACATATGGTTGATACGGAGCTAGCATTGTTGGTTGTACAGTCTGACAGCAGCAGGAAGAAAGGATCTGCGGAATCTCTCCTTTATACAGCGAGGGTGTATCAGTCTTTCACTGAAGCTGCTCTCCAGAGCAGAGAGAGTGTCCTTAAGGGGGTGGTCCTCATGGTCCAGCATAGACATGAGTTTGGACAGGGCCCTCCTGTCCCCCACCTGCTGTACAGAGACCAGAGGACAGCCCAGGACTGAGCTGGACCTCTTGATGATCTTGTCCAGTATTTTCCTGTCCCTCTCCGTGATGCTGTTGCCCCAGCAGGCCACACTGTACAGGATGGCTGATGCCACCACAGAGTCGTAGAAGTACTTCAGGAGTGGCCCTCTCACCCCAAAAGACCTGAGCTTCCTCAAGAGGTAGAGCCGGCTCTGGCCCTTCCTTTACAGAGCCTCCGTGTTGTGAGTCCAGTCCAGTTTGTTGTTGAGATGAACACCCAGGTACTTGTAAGTGTCCACCCTCTCAATGTCCTTTCCCTGGATGTTCACTGGGGGAGGGACGGTGGGACGGCGTCTGAAGTCCACCACCATATCCTTGGTCTTTCCCGCGTTTATGAGGAGGTGGTTCAGCTGACACCAGTCCACAAAGTCCTGAATAAGTCCTCTGTACTCCGCGTTGTCATCATCTGTGATGAGGCCAATGAGGGCGGAGTCGTCGGAGAACTTCTGCAGGACGCAGCTGTCCGTGTTGTGTCTGAAGTCTGCAGTGTAGAGGGTGAAAAGGAAGGGCGCTAAGACCGTTCCCTGGGGGGGCCCCCACACTGCAGGTCCTGATGTCAGACACACAGTCTCTCGTATTCACAAACTGGGGCCGGTTTGTGAGATAGTCCAGGATCCAGTCGGCCAGGTCACAGTCCACTCCTGCAGTCTCCAGCTTGTCTCTCAGGAGTCTCGGCTGGATGGTGTTGAAGGCGCTGGAGAAGTCAAAGAAGAGAATCCTCACAGCGCTGCCGGGGCTCTCCAGGTGGGACAGAGAGCGATGCAGGATGGAGATGATGGCGTCCTCCACACCAATGCCAGGTCGGTAAGCAAACTGCATGGGGTCCATAGCAGAGCTTACTGTGGTGCGGAGGTGACTGAGGACGAGCCGCTCCAGGGTCTTCATCAGATGAGACGTAAGGGCCACTGGTCTGAAGCTGTTGAGGTCACTGGCGTGCGGTGTTTTTGGCACAGCAACCACACATGAGGTCTTCCACAGCGCAGGGACGACACTTTGCTCCAGACTCAGGTTGAAGACTTCATGTATGACTCCACACAGCTCATCTGCACAGGACTTGAGGAGGCGCGGGCTGATGTTGTCTGGTCCTGCTGCCTTCATCTGTCTAAGGCGCCTGAGTTGCTCTCTAACCTGGTCTGTTGTGAGAGAGATGGAGGAGGATGATTCCCCGGACGAGTTGTGGGGAGGAGGTAGGTGAGAGGTGGGGGTGGTGGGCTCAGGCACAGGCTGCTGAGCAGGGGGAGTGGTGGGGGGATGTGGTGGTGTCACCTCAAATCTCAGGAAGTGTGAGTTGAGGTCGTTGGCTCTCTGTATATTGCCCTCTGACTGTGTCCTGGGGGGGTTGAAGCCAGACACAGTCTTCATTGCATTCCACACCCCACGGATGTTTTGCCTTTGGAGCTGTTGTTCTATCCGCTTCTTGTAGGCAGCTTGGGCCCTCCTGATATTTCTCCTCAGCTTCCTCTGTGCCTCCTTCAGAGCCTGTTTGCTCCCTGACCTAAAGGCTCTCTTCTTCTCCTTCAGCAGAGCCTTTATGTCCCGGTTGATCCACGGCTTGTTGTTAGGAAAACACCGTACCGTTTGAGTGGGTACAATGTTTTCGTAGCAGTTAGTAATGTTTTCATAAAGGATACCATTCTTATTTTTAACAGTACAACACATGTGGTACAGGTTTAGACCCAAAAATACACACTACAAAATAACAACTTGTATGCATGTCAATGGCAACTAATGTTGCTTATTTTTGTTAATTGTACATTCTTTTTATTACTTATCAAACACTGCAATTTTTATAACTTTCCCGTTACTGGTTAAAGTATTCCTACAATTGCATTACTTTGCAACTTTAAACGACTTGTTTATCAACAATCAACAATGTTGATAATGTTTTCTCATTATCAACATTTTCTAGCAATCATCATACCTTTTATCTGTGTGTCTCCAATATCTGAACGTTCATACAGGTCAACGCTGTGGTCATTTTCTGTAGTTATGCCAGGTCCACTGAAGAATAGAAAACAAGATATAAACATTTCAATCTGTGTTATTTAGATTATAGACATAAGCCTATAGAAAATAAAGTGATAAAGTTGGTTTCTACTTACCCTTCTGTTGGATTGGACCAGAATCTAAAAAGAGATGGTTGTCTGGTTTTCTTGTTTGGCCCTAAATCTTCCAGGTCTCCTCGTGCTCACAACGACGGCATTGTAGTATGGCAAGCCGATTGGACCAATAATCGTCCGTACAATAACGCACAGTTCCAACCCGTATTTTACGCGAGTGCGCCTTTTTTACGTCACCGCACGTTCTGGCTGGAAACGCGCGGTGACGTAAAAAATGCACGCTCGCGTAAAATAGGGGTTGGAACTGCGTGTTATTGTACGGACGATTATTGGCCCAATTAGCTTGCCATATCCCAAAGGGGGGTGCGCGCGCCCCGCACGCCCCCGCCTGAATCTGCGCCTGGTGGCTGCATAGTGGCAGGTGCCAGCAGAGACTGTCAGCCTAGTGGCAGGTGCCAGCAGAGACTATCAGCCTGGTGGCAGCGTAGTTGCGGGTGCCAGCAGAGACTGTCAGCCTAGTGGCTGTGTAGTGGCAGGTGCCAGCAGAGACTGTCACCCTAGTGGCTGTGTAGTGGCAGGTGCCAGCAGAGACTGTCAGCCTAGTGGCTGTGTAGTGGCAGGTGCCAGCAGAGACTGTCACCCCAGTGGCAGGTGCAAGCAGAGACTATCAGCCTGGTGGCAGCATAGTTGCGGGTGCCAGCAGAGACTGTCAGCCTAGTGGCTGTGTAGTGGCAGGTGCCAGCAGACACTGTCACCCCAGTGGCAGGTGCCAGCAGAGACTGTCAGCCTAGTAGCTGCGTAGCGGCAGGTGCCAGCAGAGACTGTCAGCCTAGTAGCTGCGTAGCGGCAGGTGCCAGCAGAGACTGTCAGCCTAGTGGCTGTGTAGTGGCAGGTGCCAGCAGAGACTGTCACCCCAGTGGCAGGTGCAAGCAGAGACTATCAGCCTGGTGGCAGCATAGTTGCGGGTGCCAGCAGAGACTGTCAGCCTAGTGGCTGTGTAGTGGCAGGTGCCAGCAGACACTGTCACCCCAGTGGCAGGTGCCAGCAGAGACTGTCAGCCTAGTAGCTGCGTAGCGGCAGGTGCCAGCAGAGACTGTCAGCCTAGTGGCTGCGTAGCGGCAGGTGCCAGCAGAGACTGTCAGCCTAGTGGCTGTGTAGCGGCAGGTGCCAGCAGAGACTGTCAGCCTAGTGGCCGCCTAGCGGCAGGTGCCAGCGGAGACTGTCACCCTAGTGGCAGGTGCCAGCAGAGACTATCAGCCTGGTGGAAGCATAGTTGCAGGTGCCAGCAGAGACTGTCAGCCTAGTGGCTGTGTAGCGGCAGGTGCCAGCAGAGACTGTCAGCCTTGTGGCTGTGTAGCGGCAGGTGCCAGCAGAGACTGTCAGCCTAGTGGCTGCGTAGCGGCAGGTGCCAGCAGAGACTGTCAGCCTAGTGGCTGCGTAGCGGCAGGTGCCAGCAGAGACTGTCACCCTAGTGGCAGGTGCCAGCAGAGACTGTCAGCCTAGTAGCTGCGTAGCGGCAGGTGCCAGCAGAGACTGTCAGCCTAGTGGCTGTGTAGCGGCAGGTGCCAGCAGAGACTGTCAGCCTAGTGGCTGCGTAGCGGCAGGTGCCAGCAGAGACTGTCACCCCAGTGGCAGGTGCCAGCAGAGACTATCAGCCTAGTGGCTGCGTAGCGGCAGGTGCCAGCAGAGACTGTCAGCCTAGTAGCTGCGTAGCGGCAGGTGCCAGCAGAGACTGTCAGCCTAGGGGCTGCGTAGCGGCAGGTGCCAGCAGAGACTGTCACCCTAGTGGCTGCGTAGCGGCAGGTGCCAGCAGAGACTGTCAGCCTAGTGGCTGCGTAGCGGCAGGTGCCAGCAGAGACTGTCAGCCTAGTGGCTGCGTAGCGGCAGGTGCCAGCAGAGACTGTCAGCCTAGGGGCTGCGTAGCGGCAGGTGCCAGCAGAGACTGTCAGCCTAGTGGCTGCGTAGCGGCAGGTGCCAGCAGAGACTGTCAGCCTAGTGGCTGCGTAGCGGCAGGTGCCAGCAGAGACTTTCACCCTAGTGGCAGGTGCCAGCAGAGACTATCAGCCTGGTGGAAGCGTAGTTGCGGGTGCCAGCAGAGACTGTCAGCCTAGTGGCTGCGTAGTTGCGGGTGCCACTGGCCTTATTGGCAGACGAGCTACTTCATTCCATAAAGTAAATGGAACTTTATAAGAGTTTGAATGCAGTTTATTAAGCAATAACAGCACAATATGAAAACAACATTTAGAAATCAACAATTAGAGGTACTATGAATAAGTTATTTGCTGAAAACGGCAAGAAAAAATGAAATGAATAAATGATTTGTTTGGGGGGCTGAATAAACCTGTAACTTTTCTGCATTTGGCCACGTCCTCCAGTGCCTCTGTTTTTTTGTCTGTCTCTGCGCCGCATTTCCTATTCCCTTTAATGCGTTCTAAGACCGAGTCCATCGCTTCTTATCCTTACTTGCACCGCTCACTAGCTACGATGGAGGAGGATGATTCCCCGGACGAGTTGTGGGGAGGAGGTAGGTGAGAGGTGGGGGTGGTGGGCTCAGGCACAGGCTGCTGAGCAGGGGGAGTGGTGGGGGGATGTGGTGGTGTCACCTCAAATCTCAGGAAGTGTGAGTTGAGGTCGTTGGCTCTCTGTATATTGCCCTCTGACTGTGTCCTGGGGGGGTTGAAGCCAGACACAGTCTTCATTGCATTCCACACCCCACGGATGTTTTGCCTTTGGAGCTGTTGTTCTATCCGCTTCTTGTAGGCAGCTTGGGCCCTCCTGATATTTCTCCTCAGCTTCCTCTGTGCCTCCTTCAGAGCCTGTTTGCTCCCTGACCTAAAGGCTCTCTTCTTCTCCTTCAGCAGAGCCTTTATGTCCCGGTTGATCCACGGCTTGTTGTTAGGAAAACACCGTACCGTTTGAGTGGGTACAATGTTTTCGTAGCAGTTAGTAATGTTTTCATAAAGGATACCATTCTTATTTTTAACAGTACAACACATGTGGTACAGGTTTAGACCCAAAAATACACACTACAAAATAACAACTTGTATGCATGTCAATGGCAACTAATGTTGCTTATTTTTGTTAATTGTACATTCTTTTTATTACTTATCAAACACTGCAATTTTTATAACTTTCCCGTTACTGGTTAAAGTATTCCTACAATTGCATTACTTTGCAACTTTAAACGACTTGTTTATCAACAATCAACAATGTTGATAATGTTTTCTCATTATCAACATTTTCTAGCAATCATCATACCTTTTATCTGTGTGTCTCCAATATCTGAACGTTCATACAGGTCAACGCTGTGGTCATTTTCTGTAGTTATGCCAGGTCCACTGAAGAATAGAAAACAAGATATAAACATTTCAATCTGTGTTATTTAGATTATAGACATAAGCCTATAGAAAATAAAGTGATAAAGTTGGTTTTTTACTTACCCTTCTGTTGGATTGGACCAGAATCTAAAAAGAGATGGTTGTCTGGTTTTCTTGTTTGGCCCTAAATCTTCCAGGTCTCCTCGTGCTCACAACGACGGCATTGTAGTATGGCAAGCCGATTGGACCAATAATCGTCCGTACAATAACGCACAGTTCCAACCCGTATTTTACGCGAGTGCGCGTTTTTTACGTCACCGCACGTTCTGGCTGGAAACGCGCGGTGACGTAAAAAATGCACGCTCGCGTAAAATAGGGGTTGGAACTGCGTGTTATTGTACGGACGATTATTGGCCCAATTAGCTTGCCATATCCCAAAGGGGGGTGCGCGCGCCCCGCACGCCCCCGCCTGAATCTGCGCCTGGTGGCTGCATAGTGGCAGGTGCCAGCAGAGACTGTCAGCCTAGTGGCAGGTGCCAGCAGAGACTATCAGCCTGGTGGCAGCGTAGTTGCGGGTGCCAGCAGAGACTGTCAGCCTAGTGGCTGTGTAGTGGCAGGTGCCAGCAGAGACTGTCACCCTAGTGGCTGTGTAGTGGCAGGTGCCAGCAGAGACTGTCAGCCTAGTGGCTGTGTAGTGGCAGGTGCCAGCAGAGACTGTCAGCCTAGTGGCAGGTGCCAGCAGAGACTATCAGCCTGGTGGCAGCGTAGTTGCGGGTGCCAGCAGAGACTGTCAGCCTAGTGGCTGTGTAGTGGCAGGTGCCAGCAGAGACTGTCACCCTAGTGGCTGTGTAGTGGCAGGTGCCAGCAGAGACTGTCAGCCTAGTGGCTGTGTAGTGGCAGGTGCCAGCAGAGACTGTCAGCCTAGTGGCAGGTGCCAGCAGAGACTATCAGCCTGGTGGCAGCGTAGTTGCGGGTGCCAGCAGAGACTGTCAGCCTAGTGGCTGTGTAGTGGCAGGTGCCAGCAGAGACTGTCAGCCTAGTGGCAGGTGCCAGCAGAGACTATCAGCCTGGTGGCTGCATAGTGGCAGGTGCCAGCAGAGACTGTCAGCCTAGTGGCAGGTGCCAGCAGAGACTATCAGCCTGGTGGCAGCGTAGTTGCGGGTGCCAGCAGAGACTGTCAGCCTAGTGGCTGTGTAGTGGCAGGTGCCAGCAGAGACTGTCACCCTAGTGGCTGTGTAGTGGCAGGTGCCAGCAGAGACTGTCAGCCTAGTGGCTGTGTAGTGGCAGGTGCCAGCAGAGACTGTCACCCCAGTGGCAGGTGCAAGCAGAGACTATCAGCCTGGTGGCAGCATAGTTGCGGGTGCCAGCAGAGACTGTCAGCCTAGTGGCTGTGTAGTGGCAGGTGCCAGCAGACACTGTCACCCCAGTGGCAGGTGCCAGCAGAGACTGTCAGCCTAGTAGCTGCGTAGCGGCAGGTGCCAGCAGAGACTGTCAGCCTAGTAGCTGCGTAGCGGCAGGTGCCAGCAGAGACTGTCAGCCTAGTGGCTGTGTAGTGGCAGGTGCCAGCAGAGACTGTCACCCCAGTGGCAGGTGCAAGCAGAGACTATCAGCCTGGTGGCAGCATAGTTGCGGGTGCCAGCAGAGACTGTCAGCCTAGTGGCTGTGTAGTGGCAGGTGCCAGCAGACACTGTCACCCCAGTGGCAGGTGCCAGCAGAGACTGTCAGCCTAGTAGCTGCGTAGCGGCAGGTGCCAGCAGAGACTGTCAGCCTAGTGGCTGCGTAGCGGCAGGTGCCAGCAGAGACTGTCAGCCTAGTGGCTGTGTAGCGGCAGGTGCCAGCAGAGACTGTCAGCCTAGTGGCCGCCTAGCGGCAGGTGCCAGCGGAGACTGTCACCCTAGTGGCAGGTGCCAGCAGAGACTATCAGCCTGGTGGAAGCATAGTTGCAGGTGCCAGCAGAGACTGTCAGCCTAGTGGCTGTGTAGCGGCAGGTGCCAGCAGAGACTGTCAGCCTTGTGGCTGTGTAGCGGCAGGTGCCAGCAGAGACTGTCAGCCTAGTGGCTGCGTAGCGGCAGGTGCCAGCAGAGACTGTCAGCCTAGTGGCTGCGTAGCGGCAGGTGCCAGCAGAGACTGTCACCCTAGTGGCAGGTGCCAGCAGAGACTGTCAGCCTAGTAGCTGCGTAGCGGCAGGTGCCAGCAGAGACTGTCAGCCTAGTGGCTGTGTAGCGGCAGGTGCCAGCAGAGACTGTCAGCCTAGTGGCTGCGTAGCGGCAGGTGCCAGCAGAGACTGTCACCCCAGTGGCAGGTGGCAGCAGAGACTATCAGCCTAGTGGCTGCGTAGCGGCAGGTGCCAGCAGAGACTGTCAGCCTAGTAGCTGCGTAGCGGCAGGTGCCAGCAGAGACTGTCAGCCTAGGGGCTGCGTAGCGGCAGGTGCCAGCAGAGACTGTCACCCTAGTGGCTGCGTAGCGGCAGGTGCCAGCAGAGACTGTCAGCCTAGTGGCTGCGTAGCGGCAGGTGCCAGCAGAGACTGTCAGCCTAGTGGCTGCGTAGCGGCAGGTGCCAGCAGAGACTGTCAGCCTAGTGGCAGGTGCCAGCAGAGACTATCAGCCTGGTGGAAGCGTAGTTGCGGGTGCCAGCAGAGACTGTCAGCCTAGTGGCTGCGTAGTTGCGGGTGCCACTGGCCTTATTGGCAGACGAGCTACTTCATTCCATAAAGTAAATGGAACTTTATAAGAGTTTGAATGCAGTTTATTAAGCAATAACAGCACAATATGAAAACAACATTTAGAAATCAACAATTAGAGGTACTATGAATAAGTTATTTGCTGAAAACGGCAAGAAAAAATGAAATGAATAAATGATTTGTTTGGGGGGCTGAATAAACCTGTAACTTTTCTGCATTTGGCCACGTCCTCCAGTGCCTCTGTTTTTTTGTCTGTCTCTGCGCCGCATTTCCTATTCCCTTTAATGCGTTCTAAGACCGAGTCCATCGCTTCTTATCCTTACTTGCACCGCTCACTAGCTACACACACCACACCCCTTCCTCCACACACTGCTGTCTGTGTGACTGATACGGACTGTTTGGGCCGGTGTTAATTGAAACAAACGATTCGTCTTTCCCATCTGGCCTTAGTGGCCTGGCCTGCCTCTCTGACAGGCTGCTGCATTGACATATTTTTTTTTTAAAGAAGAGAGAGACCCGGGCTGGCGCTTTAGGAATACTCCCAGTTCTCCCTATGGCCAGTACGGGTATGGAAGTTGAAATCCTACTGCTCAAAAACACTTTGGTAGGAGTTAGAGGATCAACTTAAATGTTGTACTAAAGTATAAGTGTCTAAAACTACCACTTTTAAAACTACCTAAATGATAAAAGAAAAAGTGATGCATCAAAAACATGTTAAGAACAGAAGCTTTAAACCTCACACAGGTTACTGCAATACTACTGCTGCACAATTGACCATTTTTCTACAATTCTGGATGATAACTTTCTTAGACTTCATTTTCTTAGTTTTAAACTAATGGTAACAGTGTCACACTTAACTTTGCATCATCTTGAAAACTACTTATTTTGGTTTGTGGTGAACAACAAGGTGGGGCGGCACAGAGTCCAACCACAGAGAATTTAATTGTCTGGATGAAACTAATTATTTTGATGGTTTTTATTCTTTTAAATACCAACAGACCATAATGAAAATTAGCTTAAATGAAACAAAATAAACCATTCTATTTTAAAGGAAAAGGCTGGTCAGCAAGGAATAATCAATGAATCATTATTTATATCTAAAACTAGTAAATTTGCGGTGATTTAACTAATTTAGCTGTAATTGGTAAAAAAAATGTTCATTGCGATCACCAAGTCTGGAAGCGGCCATTTTTGCCCAAATATAGTAACCCCTCCCTCCTGCCATCTTCCAGCAGTGACGTCACGGTGCGGTAAGCCTAGCGCCATTCTCCCCGCTTTACAAGCTAAATCAATGGGAACTACTAGACACATCTGCAATCAACAACAATTATTGAAGATTTCCAGAGGACTTCACCATTGAAATTCACCAGAGCTATAGTGAAACTGACAATGCCCACGTGCATGGCAGCTGGATGCTGGAATACATCGGGTTCTTCTGAACTGCTGCATCAGCAACATCACATAGAACTAAATTTTCTAGAGCTTTCTTCTTTGCTGTTCATTAGTGGGGAAAAAAGCAACATCCTTGCTGACATATAGCACCTGCGCCCTCTAGTGGAGAAATTCTTCTACAGTTAAACTAGTATAATGGCAAAATTTAGCATGTAAAACAAATCTACTTTGGGTTCAAATAATAATTTAACTGTAATTGTATTATATTTATTTGACTGTCTAATTTATTCAATTCTGTTTGTTTAACTTATGAACTTATTTTTCTGTGAACCATATTGTAAGAACATTCCACAGTGTCTCATCTCTACAGAAGATTGAATATAAACAGTCAGATTTACTGAGATTAGAATCAGATTCCTGCTCTACAGGACAGACCAGTGGTTGCTAACAATTTAAAGTGCATTAATGCCACCTGCTGGTAAGGATTGTGTAACAAAATGACAGTTTACTAACAACTAAATGTAGCTACTTTATATCAATAAGATAATAACTCATATCCTCCATCATCATCTGATATAGTTATTATTTACAATATCTTATGTTCCAGATGCTCCTGTCTTATGCTTGGCTTGGTGCAGCTGATGACAGGCTATGAATCAAATGAGTTTCTCTACTGTTGGAATGAAGTTTTCTTCTCTTTCTTCTTCCTTTTGCTTTTGTTCCTGATTCTGAGCCTGATTCATTTCTCCTTCCTTTGTCCTTGAACTCTCCTCTCTGCTTCTGCAAACCTTATATTTTTTGTTGATTTAGGCCCCGTCCACACGAAGTCAAAACGAACACGAAACGCTAATATTTTCCAAAACGTTTGTCGTAAAGACGGAGACGTAAAATAAATGTGATCGTCCACACGAATGCATGAAAACGCTGCAAAATGTATGCCAGGCCTGTAAGTGGCGCTGTGGTGCCAAAGCAAAAAAAGACGACGAAATGTTGGGCATGCGCACTGATATTTATACATGGTTGCCCTGCTGGTCCATTTTCGTGGTTCAGTCAAATTCAGGTGCTGAACTATGTGGTCGATATTGCTCTGTTCTTCCTGGAGATATTCCAGAAGAAGAAGATTCTGTTGTAAGCCCGACAGCAGGGTGAGTAGCATGAGCAGCAACCATTCAACACAGTACGGCGCCATTGTTGTTGTGATACTGTGTCGCGCATGTGTGTTTAGAGGCGACGCTATGACGCATGCGTGTAAGAAAAAAAATGTGGTTAGAGCTTAAAGATGGAAACGCGAAAACGGCGTTTCAAAATCTTCCCACTCTGAAGGCTGAATAAAAAAAAGATCGTTTACAGACCCCCGAAACGCCGTTTTCGTATGGATGAGAGGCTGGTTTGGTGAAAAATTTGTGCGTTTAGGCCAGGGTTTGGCTTCGTGTGGACGGGGCCTTAACGTGTTGTATTTCCACTGTTTCCTTTCTCTCCTCATCCTCCATAGTTAACTCAGTGCTGGCCTCCACAGCTGCAGCACCTTTCTCCATCTTCTTCCCTGCTCTCCTCCATTCTGGGTTCTTCTCTGCATTTTGAACATCTTTGCTTTCCCCTACAAACTGCTGCCATGTGTCTGTAGCTCTGACACCTGTAGCACCTGAGAGGAGGGGAAGGAACAGCCTCACTGGGAAACTCATAAAACCATTTTGACTGGTAAATGACTCTGGTTCTTGGGTTTTCTAGTTGATCAGTTCTAGACTTTGGATTTTGTCCTTTTATTTCTTCATTAAATTTTGCATTAACTAATTTCTGCCTCTTCAGTTCTGCATTTAGGTCCTGAACAACATCCACCCACCCTGACACAATCCTAGAAACTCAGACAGACTTTCTGTTGCTCTGATTCGTCTGTTCAGACTCTGTTATGTTCCTCAGAGTCTATACTGTATAGAATCAGCATCCTGCTCTACAGGACAGGCCAGAGAGCAGCTAACTGGGAACACTGGGACTGAACCACATGTTAACTGAAAGTCTCTGTTTTCCTCTCAGATTGACTTCGTGTCTGCAGAGAACAACAGTGATAGTTATGAACACAGAGGAGAACAGAGCAGAGTCTTCGTCACCCAGCTGTTCTCCTGAAGGCTTCAGTAAAGATCCTGGACCCTCAGAGCAAAGGTGAGGCATAGGGGAGTTTCCTGGACCTGGGAACATTGGGGGCGGAGCTTACCCCCTTTTTTGGGGGAATCTCTGGGAATTTACCAGGGAAAAGGGGCCTTTTATAGCATCTTGCACCTTGTCTGAAGCCAAATGCTGTAATATGTACATTCTGCTGTATATAAACCTCTACAGGTTTATATACACTGATACACCTGTTTGAGGTCATTAGCTGCTTAAAGACACCTGTCCACCCATACAATCAGTGAGAATCCAACTACTAACATGGCCAAGACCAAAGAGCTGTCCATAGACACTAGAGACTAAACTGTAAACCTCCACATGGCTGGAAAGGGCTACGGGGAAATTACCAAGCAGCTTGGAGAGAAAAGGTCCACTGTAGGAGCAATCATTAGAAAATGGAAGAAGCTAAACATGACTGTCAATCTCCCTCAGAATGGGGCTCCATGCAGGATCTCACCTGGTGGGGCCTCAGTGATCCTTAGAAAGGTGAGAAATCAGCCCAGAACTACATGGAAGGAGCTGGTCAATGACCTGAAAAGAGCTGGGACCACCGTTTCCATGGTTACTGTTGGTAATACACCCAGACGTCATGGTTTGAAATCATGCATGGTAGGAAGGTTCCCCTGCTTAAACCAGCACTGGTCAAGGCCCGTCTTCAGTTTGCCAAGGACCATCTGGATGATCCAGAGGAGTCATGGGAGAAAGTCATGTGGTCAGATGAGACCAAAATAGAACCTTTGGTCATAATTCCACTAACCGTGTTTGGAGGAAGAAGAATGATGAGAACCATCCCAAGAACACCATCCCTACTGTGAAGCATGGTGGTGGCAGCGTCATGCTTTCAGGGTGTCTTTCTGCACATGGGACAGGGTGACTGCACTGTATTAAGGAGAGGACGACCAGGGCAATAAATTGTCCCGTATAGATTAGATTTTGGGGAATAACCTCCTTCCCTCAGTTTGACCATTGAAGAATGGTGGAGGCTGGGTCTTCCAGCATCACAATGACTTGAAGCACACAGCCTGGATAACCAAGGAGCAGCTCTAGAAGAATCATATCAAGGTTCTGGTGTGATCTATCCAGTCTCCAGACCTAAACCCAGTAGAGAATCTCTGTAGGGAGACAAACTCTGTGTTTCTCAGCAAAAGCCCAGAAATCTGAGTGATCTAGAGAAGATCTGTGTGGAGGAGTGGGCCAAAATCCCTCCTGCAGTGTGTTCAAACCTGGTGAGAAACTACAGGAAACATCTGACCTCTGGAATTGCAAACAAAGGCTACTGTAGCAAATATAAACATTGATTTTCTCAGGTCTTCACATATTTATTAGCAGCTGTTTCATAAAAATAAATAGGTAAAAAATTAGATATTGTAATTTCTGGATTTATTTTTTCCATTATATCTCACACAGTGGGCATGCACCTATGATGACAATTTCAGATTCTTCCGTGGATTCTCATTGGGAGAACTTGCACAATAGCAGGGTGTTCAATACTAATTTTCTTCACTGTATATTAAACACCTGCTAAAGGGGGAATAGATGGAGAATGTCCTGCTTCCCAGAATCTGATCCATCATCTGCAGTGTTTTCCAGCCTCCTGTCTTCATCCATGTCTCTATCAGGGCTTTTCCTCTTCTTCCTCTTTACACTTATGACTGCCATTATCCTGTCCCTCTGCATCAGCTCCATGACCAGGACTGACTTTCTGATTTACTGATGTTCAGACACTGTTTGCTATCAGCTGAGGAACAAACAAAACATGTTTCCCAGAGTTTTACACAGAATAGGATCAGCTTCCAGCTTTACAGGACAGATCAGAGAGCAGCTAACTGGGAACACTGGAGCTGAATCATGTTAACTAAGCGTCTTTGTTTCCTTCTTAGATGGGCTTCAGGCTGGAACACACAGAGGAACATCTGGAGGAACACAGAGGAGAACAGAGCAGAGTCTCCATCACCCAGCTGTGTTTCTATGAAGAGTGACTGGTCCAAAGGTGTTCCTCCTGTATTCAGTAATGATCCTGGAGCAGCAGATCCAAGGTGAGTCATCTGTTACTAGCTGCTATAATCATGTTTAAACATCATCAATCTCTGATAGATGGAAACTAAGTCGGACTGAACTTTAAGCTGAGAAGTTCAGCTGCAGAAAAGAAGCTTCAGGACGTCCAACCAGCTCCAGGAACGTTCTCTGATGAGAGGGAAGCTGCAGCATCATGCTGCCACCAGTGCAGAGCTTGATCAGCTATCAGAGCTGTTAAAAATACTGATTGATCTCCTCTAATTGAGTACGACTAAAACATACATGTTCTAGATTGAGGTTAAGTACAAGAGTAAAATCATTTTTGTCCTTAAATGAAATAAAATAACTTAGACAACTCTATCTTTTCAGATCTAGCCACAGATAATGAGTTGGTTTTTCTCCTTTTCTCACTGTGTTGATTGAGAAGCAATGAAATAAACTGACTCTGTCTAGTTTTGTTCTGAATTATAATTCCAGACAGGATGATAGAAACTAAACTGAACCTCAGTCCTTGATGAACATCTGAATACTTTTAGAGCTCTGATATTTACAGCATTAAAGCTGCAAATAGAATTAAAATGAAAATAGAAATTTAAAGATAATCATTACGTACAATGAGGACAATAAGTATTTGAGCATCCTGGTATTTTGTGCCTTCTTCCACTTAGAAATCATGAAGGGTTTTGAAATTGTCATCGTAGGTGCATGTCCACTGTTTGAGGCAAAATCTTAAAAAAATTCAATCAAAATAAAGGATTTTTTAACTATTTATTTGTATGATACAGCTACACATAAGTATCTGAACATCTATCAGCTAGAATTCTGACCCTCAAAGACCTGTTAGTCTGCCTTCAAAATGTCCACCTCCACTCCATTTATTATCCTGCACTGATGCACCTGTTTGAGGTCATTAGGTGCTTAAAGACACCTGTCCACCCATACAATCAGTGAGAATCCAACTACTAACATGGCCAAGACCAAAGAGATGTCCATAGACACTAGAGACTAAACTGTAAACCTCCACATGGCTGGAAAGGGCTACGGGGAAATTACCAAGCAGCTTGGAGAGAAAAGGTCCACTGTAGGAGCAATCATTAGAAAATGGAAGAAGCTAAACATGACTGTCAATCTCCCTCAGAATGGGGCTCCATGCAGGATCTCACCTGGTGGGGCCTCAGTGATCCTTAGAAAGGTGAGAAATCAGCCCAGAACTGCATGGAAGGAGCTGATCAATGACCTGACAAGAGCTGGGACCACCGTTGCCATGGTTACTGTTGGTAATGCACCAAGACGTCATGGTTTGAAATCATGCATGATAGGAAGGTTCCCCTGCTTAAACCAGCACTGGTCAAGGCCCATCTTCAGTTTGCCAAGGACCATCTGGATGATCCAGAGGAGTCATGGGAGAAAGTCACGTGGTCAGATGAGACCAAAATAGAACCTTTGGTCATAATTCCACTAACCGTGTTTGGAGGAAGAGGAATGATGAGAACCATCCCAAGAACACCATCCCTACTGTGAAGCATGGTGGTGGCAGCATCATGCTTTCAGGGTGTCTTTCTGCACATGGGACTGGGTGACTGCACTGTATTAAGGAGACGACGACCAGGGCAATAAATTGTCCCGTATAGATTAGATTTTGGTGAACCATCTCCTTCCATCAGTTTGACCATTGAAGAATGGTGGAGGCTGGGTCTTCCAGCATCACAATGACCTGAAGCACACAGCCTGGATAACCAAGGAGCAGCTCTAGAAGAATCATATCAAGGTTCTAGTGTGGCCTATCCAGTCTCCAGACCTAAACCCAGTAGAGAATCTTTGGAGGGAGACAAACTCTGTGTTTCTCAGCAAAAGCCCAGAAATCTGAGTGATCTAGAGAAGATCTGTGTGGAGGACTGGGCCAAAATCCCTCCTGCAGTGTGTTCAAACCTGGTGAGAAACTACAGGAAACATCTGACCTCTGGAATTGCAAACAAAGGCTACTGTACCAAATATAAACATTGATTTCCTCAGGTGTTCACATATTTATTAGCAGCTGTTTCATAAAAATAAATAGGTAAAAAATTAGATATTGTAATTTCTGGATTTATTTTTTCCATTATATCTCACACAGTGGGCATGCACCTATGATGACAATTTCAGATTCTTCCGTGGATTCTCATTGGGAGAACTTGCACAATAGCAGGGTGTTCAATACTAATTTTCTTCACTGTATATTAAACACCTGCTAAAGGGGGAATAGATGGAGAATGTCCTGCTTCCCAGAATCTGATCCATCATCTGCAGTGTTTTCCAGCCTCCTGTCTTCATCCATGTCTCTATCAGGGCTTTTCCTCTTCTTCCTCTTTACACTTATGACTGCCATTATCCTGTCCCTCTGCATCAGCTCCATGACCAGGACTGACTTTCTGATTTACTGATGTTCAGACACTGTTTGCTATCAGCTGAGGAACAAACAAAACATGTTTCCCAGAGTTTTACACAGAATAGGATCAGCTTCCAGCTTTACAGGACAGATCAGAGAGCAGCTAACTGGGAACACTGGAGCTGAATCATGTTAACTAAGCGTCTTTGTTTCCTTCTTAGATGGGCTTCAGGCTGGAACACACAGAGGAACATCTGGAGGAACACAGAGGAGAACAGAGCAGAGTCTCCATCACCCAGCTGTGTTTCTATGAAGAGTGACTGGTCCAAAGGTGTTCCTCCTGTATTCAGTAATGATCCTGGAGCAGCAGATCCAAGGTGAGTCATCTGTTACTAGCTGCTATAATCATGTTTAAACATCATCAATCTCTGATAGATGGAAACTAAGTCAGACTGAACTTTAAGCTGAGAAGTTCAGCTGCAGAAAAGAAGCTTCAGGACGTCCAACCAGCTCCAGGAACGTTCTCTGATGAGAGGGAAGCTGCAGCATCATGCTGCCACCAGTGCAGAGCTTGATCAGCTATCAGAGCTGTTAAAAATACTGATTGATCTCCTCTAATTGAGTACGACTAAAACATACATGTTCTAGATTGAGGTTAAGTACAAGAGTAAAATCATTTTTGTCCTTAAATGAAATAAAATAACTTAGACAACTCTATCTTTTCAGATCTAGCCACAGATAATGAGTTGGTTTTTCTCCTTTTCTCACTGTGTTGATTGAGAAGCAATGAAATAAACTGACTCTATCTAGTTTTGTTCTGAATTATAATTCCAGACAGGATGATAGAAACTAAACTGAACCTCAGTCCTTGATGAACATCTGAATACTTTTAGAGCTCTGATATTTACATCATTAAAGCTGCAAATAGAATTAAAATGAAAATAGAAATTTAAAGATAATCATTACGTACAATGAGGACAATAAGTATTTGAGCATCCTGGTATTTTGTGCCTTCTTCCACTTAGAAATCATGAAGGGTTTTGAAATTGTCATCGTAGGTGCATGTCCACTGTTTGAGGCAAAATCTTAAAAAAATCCAGTCAAAATAAAGGATTTTTTAACTATTTATTTGTATGATACAGCTACACATAAGTATCTGAACATCTATCAGCTAGAATTCTGACCCTCAAAGACCTGTTAGTCTGCCTTCAAAATGTCCACCTCCACTCCATTTATTATCCTGCACTGATGCACCTGTTTGAGGTCATTAGGTGCTTAAAGACACCTGTCCACCCATACAATCAGTGAGAATCCAACTACTAACATGGCCAAGACCAAAGAGCTGTCCATAGACACTAGAGACTAAACTGTAAACCTCCACATGGCTGGAAAGGGCTACGGGGAAATTACCAAGCAGCTTGGAGAGAAAAGGTCCACTGTAGGAGCAATCATTAGAAAATGGAAGAAGCTAAACATGACTGTCAATCTCCCTCAGAATGGGGCTCCATGCAGGATCTCACCTGGTGGGGCCTCAGTGATCCTTAGAAAGGTGAGAAATCAGCCCAGAACTGCATGGAAGGAGCTGATCAATGACCTGGAAAGAGCTGGGACCACCGTTTCCATGGTTACTGTTGGTAATGCACCAAGACTTCATGGTTTGAAATCATGCATGATAGGAAGGTTCCCCTGCTTAAACCAGCACTGGTCAAGGCCCGTCTTCAGTTTGCCAAGGACCATCTGGATGATCCAGAGGAGTCATGGGAGAAAGTCATGTGGTCAGATGAGACCAAAATAGAACCTTTGGTCATAATTCCACTAACCGTGTTTGGAGGAAGAAGAATGATGAGAACCATCCCAAGAACACCATCCCTACTGTGAAGCATGGGGGTGGCAGCATCATGCTTTCAGGGTGTCTTTCTGCACATGGGACAGGATGACTGCACTCTATTAAGGAGACGACGACCAGGGCAATAAATTGTCCCGTATAGATTAGATTTTGGTGAACCATCTCCTTCCATCAGTTTGACCATTGAAGAATGGTGGAGGCTGGGTCTTCCAGCATCACAATGACCTGAAGCACACAGCCTGGATAACCAAGGAGCAGCTCTAGAAGAATCATATCAAGGTTCTAGTGTGGCCTATCCAGTCTCCAGACCTAAACCCAGTAGAGAATCTTTGGAGGGAGACAAACTCTGTGTTTCTCAGCAAAAGCCCAGAAATCTGAGTGATCTAGAGAAGATCTGTGTGGAGGACTGGGCCAAAATCCCTCCTGCAGTGTGTTCAAACCTGGTGAGAAACTACAGGAAACATCTGACCTCTGGAATTGCAAACAAAGGCTACTGTACCAAATATAAACATTGATTTCCTCAGGTGTTCACATATTTATTAGCAGCTGTTTCATAAAAATAAATAGGTAAAAAATTAGATATTGTAATTTCTGGATTTATTTTTTCCATTATATCTCACACAGTGGGCATGCACCTATGATGACAATTTCAGATTCTTCCGTGGATTCTCATTGGGAGAACTTGCACAATAGCAGGGTGTTCAATACTAATTTTCTTCACTGTATATTAAACACCTGCTAAAGGGGGAATAGATGGAGAATGTCCTGCTTCCCAGAATCTGATCCATCATCTGCAGTGTTTTCCAGCCTCCTGTCTTCATCCATGTCTCTATCAGGGCTTTTCCTCTTCTTCCTCTTTACACTTATGACTGCCATTATCCTGTCCCTCTGCATCAGCTCCATGACCAGGACTGACTTTCTGATTTACTGATGTTCAGACACTGTTTGCTATCAGCTGAGGAACAAACAAAACATGTTTCCCAGAGTTTTACACAGAATAGGATCAGCTTCCAGCTTTACAGGACAGATCAGAGAGCAGCTAACTGGGAACACTGGAGCTGAATCATGTTAACTAAGCGTCTTTGTTTCCTTCTTAGATGGGCTTCAGGCTGGAACACACAGAGGAACATCTGGAGGAACACAGAGGAGAACAGAGCAGAGTCTCCATCACCCAGCTGTGTTTCTATGAAGAGTGACTGGTCCAAAGGTGTTCCTCCTGTATTCAGTAATGATCCTGGAGCAGCAGATCCAAGGTGAGTCATCTGTTACTAGCTGCTATAATCATGTTTAAACATCATCAATCTCTGATAGATGGAAACTAAGTCAGACTGAACTTTAAGCTGAGAAGTTCAGCTGCAGAAAAGAAGCTTCAGGACGTCCAACCAGCTCCAGGAACGTTCTCTGATGAGAGGGAAGCTGCAGCATCATGCTGCCACCAGTGCAGAGCTTGATCAGCTATCAGAGCTGTTAAAAATACTGATTGATCTCCTCTAATTGAGTACGACTAAAACATACATGTTCTAGATTGAGGTTAAGTACAAGAGTAAAATCATTTTTGTCCTTAAATGAAATAAAATAACTTAGACAACTCTATCTTTTCAGATCTAGCCACAGATAATGAGTTGGTTTTTCTCCTTTTCTCACTGTGTTGATTGAGAAGCAATGAAATAAACTGACTCTATCTAGTTTTGTTCTGAATTATAATTCCAGACAGGATGATAGAAACTAAACTGAACCTCAGTCCTTGATGAACATCTGAATACTTTTAGAGCTCTGATATTTACATCATTAAAGCTGCAAATAGAATTAAAATGAAAATAGAAATTTAAAGATAATCATTACGTACAATGAGGACAATAAGTATTTGAGCATCCTGGTATTTTGTGCCTTCTTCCACTTAGAAATCATGAAGGGTTTTGAAATTGTCATCGTAGGTGCATGTCCACTGTTTGAGGCAAAATCTTAAAAAAATCCAGTCAAAATAAAGGATTTTTTAACTATTTATTTGTATGATACAGCTACACATAAGTATCTGAACATCTATCAGCTAGAATTCTGACCCTCAAAGACCTGTTAGTCTGCCTTCAAAATGTCCACCTCCACTCCATTTATTATCCTGCACTGATGCACCTGTTTGAGGTCATTAGGTGCTTAAAGACACCTGTCCACCCATACAATCAGTGAGAATCCAACTACTAACATGGCCAAGACCAAAGAGCTGTCCATAGACACTAGAGACTAAACTGTAAACCTCCACATGGCTGGAAAGGGCTACGGGGAAATTACCAAGCAGCTTGGAGAGAAAAGGTCCACTGTAGGAGCAATCATTAGAAAATGGAAGAAGCTAAACATGACTGTCAATCTCCCTCAGAATGGGGCTCCATGCAGGATCTCACCTGGTGGGGCCTCAGTGATCCTTAGAAAGGTGAGAAATCAGCCCAGAACTGCATGGAAGGAGCTGATCAATGACCTGGAAAGAGCTGGGACCACCGTTTCCATGGTTACTGTTGGTAATGCACCAAGACTTCATGGTTTGAAATCATGCATGATAGGAAGGTTCCCCTGCTTAAACCAGCACTGGTCAAGGCCCGTCTTCAGTTTGCCAAGGACCATCTGGATGATCCAGAGGAGTCATGGGAGAAAGTCATGTGGTCAGATGAGACCAAAATAGAACCTTTGGTCATAATTCCACTAACCGTGTTTGGAGGAAGAAGAATGATGAGAACCATCCCAAGAACACCATCCCTACTGTGAAGCATGGGGGTGGCAGCATCATGCTTTCAGGGTGTCTTTCTGCACATGGGACAGGATGACTGCACTCTATTAAGGAGACGACGACCAGGGCAATAAATTGTCCCGTATAGATTAGATTTTGGTGAACCATCTCCTTCCATCAGTTTGACCATTGAAGAATGGTGGAGGCTGGGTCTTCCAGCATCACAATGACTTGAAGCACACAGCCAGGATAACCAAGGAGCAGCTCTGGAAGAATCATATCAAGGTTCTAGTGTGATCTATCCAGTCTCCAGACCTAAACCCAGTAGAGAATCTTTGGAGGGAGACAAACTCTGTGTTTCTCAGCAAAAGCCCAGAAATCTGAGTGATCTAGAGAAGATCTGTGTGGAGGAGTGGGCCAAAATCCCTCCTGCAGTGTGTTCAAACCTGGTGAGAAACTACAGGAAACATCTGACCTCTGGAATTGCAAACAAAGGCTACTGTACCAAATATTAACATGGATTTTCTCAGGTGTTCACATATTTATTTGCAGCTGTTTCATACAAATAAATAGGTAAAAAGTTAGATATTGTAATTTCTGGATTTATTTTTTCCATTATATCTCACACAGTGACCTATGATGACAGTTTCAGATTCTTCCATGGTTTCTAATTGGGAGAACTTGCACAATAGCAGGGTGTTCAATACTAATTTTCTTCACTGTATATTAAACACCTGCTAAAGGGGGAATAGATGGAGAATGTCCTGCTTCCCAGAATCTGATCCATCATCTGCAGTGTTTTCCAGCCTCCTGTCTTCATCCATGTCTCTATCAGGGCTTTTCCTCTTCTTCCTCTTTACACTTATGACTGCCATTATCCTGTCCCTCTGCATCAGCTCCATGACCAGGACTGACTTTCTGATTTACTGATGTTCAGACACTGTTTGCTATCAGCTGAGGAACAAACAAAACATGTTTCCCAGAGTTTTACACAGAATAGGATCAGCTTCCAGCTTTACAGGACAGATCAGAGAGCAGCTAACTGGGAACACTGGAGCTGAATCATGTTAACTAAGCGTCTTTGTTTCCTTCTTAGATGGGCTTCAGGCTGGAACACACAGAGGAACATCTGGAGGAACACAGAGGAGAACAGAGCAGAGTCTCCATCACCCAGCTGTGTTTCTATGAAGAGTGACTGGTCCAAAGGTGTTCCTCCTGTATTCAGTAATGATCCTGGAGCAGCAGATTCAAGGTGAGTCATCTGTTACTAGCTGCTATAATCATGTTTAAACATCATCAATCTCTGATAGATGGAAACTAAGTCAGACTGAACTTTAAGCTGAGAAGTTCAGCTGCAGAAAAGAAGCTTCAGGACGTCCAACCAGCTCCAGGAACGTTCTCTGATGAGAGGGAAGCTGCAGCATCATGCTGCCACCAGTGCAGAGCTTGATCAGCTATCAGAGCTGTTAAAAATACTGATTGATCTCCTCTAATTGAGTACGACTAAAACATACATGTTCTAGATTGAGGTTAAGTACAAGAGTAAAATCATTTTTGTCCTTAAATGAAATAAAATAACTTAGACAACTCTATCTTTTCAGATCTAGCCACAGATAATGAGTTGGTTTTTCTCCTTTTCTCACTGTGTTGATTGAGAAGCAATGAAATAAACTGACTCTATCTAGTTTTGTTCTGAATTATAATTCCAGACAGGATGATAGAAACTGAACCTCATTCCTTGATGAACATCTGAATACTTTTAGACCTCTGATATTTACAGCATTAAAGCTGCAAATAGAATTAAAATGAAAATAGAAATTTAAAGATAATCATTACGTACAATGAGGACAATAAGTATTTGAGCATCCTGGTATTTTGTGCCTTCTTCCACTTAGAAATCATGAAGGGTTTTGAAATTGTCATCGTAGGTGCATGTCCACTGTTTGAGGCAAAATCTTAAAAAAATCCAGTCAAAATAAAGGATTTTTTAACTATTTATTTGTATGATACAGCTACACATAAGTATCTGAACATCTATCAGCTAGAATTCTGACCCTCAAAGACCTGTTAGTCTGCCTTCAAAATGTCCACCTCCACTCCATTTATTATCCTGCACTGATGCACCTGTTTGAGGTCATTAGGTGCTTAAAGACACCTGTCCACCCATACAATCAGTGAGAATCCAACTACTAACATGGCCAAGACCAAAGAGCTGTCCATAGACACTAGAGACTAAACTGTAAACCTCCACATGGCTGGAAAGGGCTACGGGGAAATTACCAAGCAGCTTGGAGAGAAAAGGTCCACTGTAGGAGCAATCATTAGAAAATGGAAGAAGCTAAACATGACTGTCAATCTCCCTCAGAATGGGGCTCCATGCAGGATCTCACCTGGTGGGGCCTCAGTGATCCTTAGAAAGGTGAGAAATCAGCCCAGAACTGCATGGAAGGAGCTGATCAATGACCTGACAAGAGCTGGGACCACCGTTTCCATGGTTACTGTTGGTAATACACCCAGACATCATGGTTTGAAATCATGCATGATAGGAAGGTTCCCCTGCTTAAACCAGCACTGGTCAAGGCCCATCTTCAGTTTGCCAAGGACCATCTGGATGATCCAGAGGAGTCATGGGAGAAAGTCACGTGGTCAGATGAGACCAAAATAGAACCTTTGGTCATAATTCCACTAACCGTGTTTGGAGGAAGAAGAATGATGAGAACCATCCCAAGAACACCATCCCTACTGTGAAGCATGGGGGTGGCAGCGTCATGCTTTCAGGGTGTCTTTCTGCACATGGGACTGGGTGACTGCACTGTATCAAGGAGACAACGACCAGGGCAATAAATTGTCCCTTATAGATTAGATTTTGGTGAACCATCTCCTTCCATCAGTTTGACCATTGAAGAATGGTGGAGGCTGGGTCTTCCAGCATCACAATGACCTGAAGCACACAGCCAGGATAACCAAGGAGCAGCTCTGGAAGAATCATATCAGGGTTCTAGTGTGGCCTATCCAGTCTCCAGACCTAAACCCAGTAGAGAATCTTTGGAGGGAGACAAACTCTGTGTTTCTCAGCAAAAGCCCAGAAATCTGAGTGATCTAGAGAAGATCTGTGTGGAGGACTGGGCCAAAATCCCTCCTGCAGTGTGTTCAAACCTGGTGAAAAACGAAAGTTACGTATGTAACTACGGTTCTATGAATCCCGGATGACCGCCAGAGGGCGGTGCTGAAAGCACTGAATGTTCCCTTCGGGCATGCGCAGTTCGAGTAATTATACCAACAGAGTCACACCTGTGACACCGGATGACCACTCAGAAGCTATATAGCCTGGTGTCATCCTTTGCTCTGCTCCTACAGAATCTTCTCGCAAAAGCAAGGATTCTGAGCGTCTCAGATTGGCGGTGGCTGCAATGTATGCCTCCAACGCTCTTACTGGGCACAACAACTCAGACTCATTCTCAGTTGTACCAGATTGAGGCTGAAATCGAGCCAGCCGCAATGGCTGGCTACGGTGAAAAGGAGACAACACCTTAGGCACAAACGCAGTATTAGGCCACAGGGTAACACCAGAGCCATCTGGATTCCACCTGATACACCTAGGGCTGACAGAAAGAGCATGTAGCTCGCTGACCCTCTTAGCTGAGATGATAGCCATCAGGAAAGCAGTCTTGCAGGAAAGCCACTTGAGTTCTGCTTGTGCCAAAGGCTCGAATGGAGGGTGGCACAGAGCTGTGAGAACCAACGGCAGATCCCAATCTGGGGCTCGTGGAGCGGGCCGCTGGCACAACCTACGAGCACCACGCAGAAAAAGTGAAACCAGTTCATGGCGCCCCACTGTACGGTTGTCAACAGATTGGTGAAGACATGAAATTGCTGCAACATACACTTTAAGGGTCGAAGGAGAGCGGCCCTTATCAAGGAGAGACTGGAGGAACTCCAAGATAGTGGGCTCCGAGCAGGAAACCGGGTTCTCATTGTGGGCAGAGCACCACTGAGAAAAGAGGCACCATCTGTTAGCATACTGCAGCCGAGTGGAGGAAGCCCTAGCACTCAATATGGTGTGTCTCACAGTGTCTGAACACCCAGTCAGCCTCCCAGGGGCCATGCCCACAGCTGGAGACGTTGAGGGTTGGGGTGCCATATCTGTCCCCCCAACTGAGACAGCAGATCCCTCCTTGCTGGAAGACGCCATGGAGTACCGTGACACAGACTCCAAAGCAGCGGGAACCACGGCCGCGCTGGCCAGAACGGAGCTACCAGCAACACTCTGTGGCCCTGCTCGAGAACCCTCCGTAGAGTCGGCCAAATCAGTGAGAGGGGTGGAAAGGCATACAGGAGAACCTGCGGCCATGGATGAGCCAGTGCGTCCTGGCCCAGTGCGCCCGCCACCCCGGTTAGGGAATACCATAGGGGGCAATGGGTCGACTCCTCTGTGGCGAACAGATCTACCTCTGCCTGCCCAAAGAGGTTCCAGATTATGCGCACTACGTCGCGGTGAAGAGACCACTCTCCCGGAGCAGGTGCCTGGCGGGATAGAGAGTCCGCAACCTGGTTCAGCCGTCCTGGCAGATACGCTGCAGGCAGGGTACAAAGACGGGGAAACGCCCATTCCAGGAGATCCCTTGACACCTTCAAGAGACGCGCTGACCTGGTGCCCCCTTGGTGGTTTATATGATATACAACAGAGGTGTTGTCTGTCCGAATCAGCACATGCCTTCCCTCTAGGTGGGGCAAAAGGCACCGGAGGGCCATGTGCACAGCCCGCAGCTCCAGCACATTTATGTGTTCGGTGCGCTCCCTTGGGTCCCAGAGACCCCGAACAGCTCTGTGTTGCCACACGGCACCCCAGCCCATGAGGCTGGCATCCGTGGTGACCACCTCCCTTCGACACACTACTAGCCCCATTGGAACACCACTGGACAAAAGGGTCCCCTCTCGCCAAGGAGCTAGGGCATGGAGGCAGCTCCTGGTCACCATCAGCCTGCGATGCCTATGCAGCCTGGCGTCTAGGCGAAAGCTGTTGAGCCATCGCTGCAAAGGACGCAGAAGGAGAAGCCCTAAGGGCACGACACGAGTGACTGATGTCAGTTTGCCCAGCATTCGCAGGAAGATTATGTCCAGTCTGAATCGACGGACAAGCTGGAGTATGTCGTCCACCCTGTGAACAGATGGACGGGCCATCATGGTAGCGGAGTCCAGATGCATCCCAAGAAAGGTGGTTGTCTGAGATGGAACCAGACAACTCTTTGCCAAGTTGACTTTGAGGCCTAACAGTGACACGTGAAGTAGAAGCTGGGACGTATCCCGAGAGGCAGCTACCTGAGAGGGAGCACAAAGAAGCCAATCGTCCAGGTATGGCAGAATCCTGACTCCAGAGGCCTGTAGAGGAGAGAGGGCTGCTTTCACGCATCGAGTAAACACCCTCAGGGAAAGGGAGAGCCCGAATGGGAGCACCCGGAATTGCCAATGGCGCCCCCGATAGGCGAACCTGAGAAAACGGCGATGTTCTGCCGCAATAGGCACGTGAAAGTAGGCGTCTGTCAGATCTATTGATGTAAACCAATCTCCCGCCACAATGGTCTGAAGGACCTCTGTTATGGTGAGCATGTGGAAGGGAAGGACCTTCAGGTACCGATTCAGTCCCCTTAGATCTAAAATGGGGCGAAAACCACCGGTCTTCTTGGCCACAAGGAAGTATGTTGAGTAGTAGCCTCTGGGTTGCCACAGAGGATCTACAGACTCGATTGCCCCCTTGCCCAGGAGGGCAGAAAGCTCCTGGTCTAGTGCCTGAGATTTCACCGGGTCTGTGATGACAGTCATTTTGACCCGGTGTGAGAGGGGGGGCCGCCGTCAGAACTGGAGCCTGTAGCCATTGGTTAAGGTGGCAACTACCCATGGATCTACGGCATGAGCAGCCCAGAAATTCAGCTGCTGATGGGAAAAATGTCAGACGGCTGGCCCGTTGGCATCATCATCTATCCCCACGGCCCCTGGGGGCTCTGGGGGGAGGGCGTCCAGGATTTGAGGCCCGGGTCTGTCTAACAGGGCGGCAGACTGGCTCACGAAAGTCCCTTCTCGGTCTCTGCCGCACATCATGGGGATAGGAACCAACAGGTCTGCTACCAGTCTGAGGTCGGGGCTGAAGGCTGGTGGTAGTGACAGGGCGGCCCAAACGCTGGGGAAAGGCAGGTATGCTCCTGCGAAGGCCGGAAAGCTGCTGGCTAGTCTGACGTGCCTGAGCAGTCCGTTCCAGCGCCTCCAAGGCAGCTGATCCAAACAGCTCCCCTGGTACGACCGGGACACCCCTGAGGGTCCTACGGCATGCTTCAGTCAGAGGAGACTGTGCCAACCAGACCTGTCTACGAGCTTGGACAAGGAAAGACATGACCCGTCCAAGCTCTCTGGTCATCAGCGCGAAGGCCTGCAGCGCTGCGTCACTATAACCAACCGCCGCACTTGCACCACCAGTGTCCTGAACAGATGCAGAGAGGGCAAACATGAGGTGCGCCAGGGAATTGCCAAGGCGGCCAGCACGCGCTCCTGCATTGTACGCCTTACAGAGGAGGTCATCTGTAACCCGACATTGAGTCTGCAGGCACCGGACATCAGGACGCAGGGCTTCATCTGGTGACACAATCAGTGAAGCAACAGCAGGTTCAATTGCTGGCATACGGTCCAGGCCGGCCTTCACCGACTCATGCATGGCAGCTAATACGCGACCATCCGAGGAGAGACGCGACAGCGCTCTCGGTTCCCGCCAACAGGCGTGTAACTCCTTCAGGTACTCCTCTGATGGAGGTACAGAAAAGGGAGTAGGAGCCCTTCCACGTCTGAAAAAAGCACTCCCGGAGCTGGATGCCTCTCCTTGTGGGAGTTCCAGCTGCAGCTGCTTCAGGGCCATAGACATGACCTCCCGCATGGAACCGTCGCCGGCCTCTCCAACCGCACTCTGAGATGAAAATGAACCAGCCTCAGAGGCTTGAGAGGACCCTGCCTCCTCCTCATCTCTAAAATGGGAAGCGGAAGCAGCCAGAGAGATAACGTCATCCTCTACAACCAGCTCGGGCATTGGTGGGGAAGACAGCCCAACCACTGGGAGCGAGGGATCAGATTGCCGTGTCTGCAACAAGGACTTCATCTCTGCCAGCTCTGCTGACAACTGCTCCACCCTTGTGGACAGGCCCTGGTCAGGTTTGGCCCGCTTCGTCCGGGGGAGGGGCACAAATGCTGTGGTCCCACCACGGCGCTTAGAACGCTTGGGGGGAACCACCTGCCCAGAGGGCGGAAGGTCCGAGCCCTCCTGGGGGCACAACTGGGCCAACCGAGCCACCCTCACTGCATGGGGCATAAAGCTGCAGTTCATGCAGGGGTTCTCAGACAGCGCCTCCAAAAGGTGCTCATGTCCAAGGCAGGTAGGGCACAGGTCGTGGCCATCCTCTGCCTGCAGGGCAGCCCCACAATCCATGCAGCTGTGAGAGCCATCCATGTCTAAGGCCGACAAGGCTCAAAGAACAGAAAGTATCGAAAATCGGGAGAGGGGGCGCAAACGCAGCCGTCACCAATTACAGCAGAGAAACGAAAGAGGCTGCGAGCACAAGGCAGCCGATACTGGGAGAGGGGGCGAGAACCGCTACCGTCACCAGGTATATGACCAATATACCAAAACAGCTAACAACGTTAGCTGTATGGAAACTTAAGTTGGGAGTAGGAGCGAACAACGCTGCCGTCACCAATTATAGCGGATAAAACAAGAGAGGCTGCGAGCACAAGGCAGCCGATACTGGGAGAGGGGGCAAGAACCGCTACCGTCACCAGGAATAAAACCAATAAACCAAAAAAGCTAACAACGTTAGCTGTATGGAAGCTTAAGTTGAGAGTAGGAGCGAACAACGCTGCCGTCACCAATTATAGCGGATAAAACAAGAGAGGCTACGAGCACAAGGCAGCCGATACTGGGAGAGGGGGCGAGAACCGCTACCGTCACCAGGAATAAAACCAATAAACCAAAAAAGCTAACAACGTTAGCTGTATGGCAAGTTAAGTTGGGAGTAGGAGCGATAAACGCTGCCGTCACCAATTAAGAGAGCAGACCAAGGAAAAGACTGCCAAAAAGGTCGATATTGGGAGAGGGGGTGAAAAACGCTGCCGTCACCATTTATAACAAAGCAGACGATGAAGAAGGCTGCAAAAGTAGGAAATATACTGGGAGAGGGGGCGAAAACCGCTGCCGTCACCAGGTATAACACCAACAAACTAAAGAAGCTAACTACGTTAGCCGTATATACTTCGGCAGTGAAGTTATTCACACTGGGAGTAGGGGCGAAATCGCTGCCGTCACCAGTTCGAAACAAAACAGCACGAAGCTGTAGGTAAAAAGCTAAAGCCGTGAGCCGGGAGAGGGGGCGCGGACGCTACCATCACCAGCAAACAACTCACTTACCTTCCGTAATCCTCAGAATCGACCCGTTGCAGCCCTGGGAGGGCGGAGAATAACTGCAACTCCAGTCAAGAGACAGGGGCTTCAGACAACGGGGAAGTTAGCGAACCGCTTGCGAGAAGAAAAAAGGAGCAGAGCAAAGGATGACACCAGGCTATATAGCTTCTGAGTGGTCATCCGGTGTCACAGGTGTGACTCTGTTGGTATAATTACTCGAACTGCGCATGCCCGAAGGGAACATTCAGTGCTTTCAGCACCGCCCTCTGGCGGTCAGTAGGGATGAAATAGAACTACAGGAAACGTCTGACCTCTGTAATTGCAAACAAAGGCTACTGTACCAAATATTAACATTGATTTTCTCAGGTGTTCACATATTTATTTGCAGCTGTATCATACAAATAAATAGGTAAAAAGTTAGATATTGTAATTTCTGGATTTATTTTTTCCATTATATCTCACACAGTAAACAAAGGTGTCAAGTAACAAAGTACAAATACTTTGTTAAAGTACTTAAGTAAACTTTCTGATATCTATATTTTACTCCATTACTTTGTTTTCTTCCTTCCTCTGACTTCTACTCATTACATTTTCACACAAGTATCTTTACTTTCTATTCCTCACATTTTTAAAACAAACGTTAGTCATTACTCTTGGCTTCGGTTTAATGCAGAGGTCAGGGATTAGCCGTCTCCGCCGCTTCCCCTGTTACCCTGAAATCCCTCATCCTCCATCTCCGCTCCGCAGCATCCAGACCTCCTGCTCAAAGCAAAGCCTACAGCCTCCGCTGTTCCTCCCATATTGCTGAGCTCCGACTTATCCTCAGAGCTCGAGGAGAGCATGCATGATATTACCATTAAATTCATAGGAGCAAAACATGCTAAAATTAATGCTTAATTTAGTATGAAATATTTAAAAAATCCCCATCAGCATCCAGCAGATGTGCAGTTTCTGATGAGAAATCTGCTTCCTGGTCTGTTGAAGGACCAATAGTTTGCATCCAGTATTTTAAATAAACGGTGTTAGTTTTTTTGAAATATATAACAATCAAGCTCTAATTTGTAATTACTGATCTGTTACCGGATCTTCTTGGTGTTCTTTTTCCTGTTTGGTGCGATTGCAATAGCGGATCTTGACCTGGCCGGGCCGGACCATGCTTGCCATTCTCAAGCATGGGGAAAAAGCCATGCTTGAGAATGGCTTAGTCTCCATTTAAACCCAGGTTTAAAGCCTTGCAGGGCAGCCTAAAGCCCACTGCCAACATTAAGACAGAAAAAATAAGGAAAATAACAAATGATCAGTTCAGGTGTCTGAGAAAATATGGGAATCAGGAAATTGTCTATAAACCAAACTGAACGATTGTTGTTCTCTACTTCAAAAAACACTTTAGATTTTAATATGGAAATATTTTCTTTTTTTTTTATATTTCTGTATTTAAAAGTTCAATGTATAACATGGATGCATAAACACCTAATTTTATTTCATTGTTAAATTCTGTTTGATTTAATTAATTAAAAATGTCTCCAGACCTTTACTGGTTGATGATTTTCTTTTTTCGGACCCAACTGGTTTTTAATTGGTTCCCCCTGTTTTAATGTTTCTAAATCTTTATTTCCCGTTATGTGCTCCATCCAATGCAGATCATTGGCTCCACCCACATCTAGTGAAAACTAGTGTGATTGGATGAGTCATAGAACGCAAACACTCATTGGTTAGCTAAAGGAAACCATCAGAAGCCAGCAGGTGTTCTTCAAACTGCTAACGTGAATTGTCTATGCCATGCTACAATGTGGGATTCAGAAAAAGATGCTGAAATGTCTGAAAGGTCGGACACAGGCGAGAGCGTATCGGGAGACGGAGACCAACCAGACCTCCCTCATCCTTGGCCCTATCTCAGAGAATTTATAGACATAGTCCAAAAATTGAGCTTTCAGTTCATATAGTGGCATCTGGCTGTTTTCTAAAGCTTACTTTTATTCTTTAAGTAGATTTTAGAGTACATAGATTTTGCACTTTTACTTGAGTAAAGAGGTCAAGTTGATACTTCAACTTTTACCAGAGTGTTTTTAAACTGCAGGATCTATACTTCTACTGAGGTAACTAATGTGTGAACTTTAGACACCACTGAAACTAAGTCAGACTGAACTTTAAGCTGAGAAGTTCAGCTGCAGAAAAGAAGCTTCAGGACGTCCAACCAGCTCCAGGAACGTTCTCTGATGAGAGGGAAGCTGCAGCATCATGCTGCCACCAGTGCAGAGCTTGATCAGCAATCAGAGCTGTTAAAACTACTGATTGAACTCCTTTAATTAAGTACAACTAAAAAGTACAGTTACTACATTGTAGTTAAGTAGAAGAGTAAAATCATTTTTTTCCTTAAATGAAACAAAATAACTTAGAAAACTCTACTTTTCAATTCTAGGAACAGATATGAGTTCATTATCCTCCTTTTCTCCCTGTGTTGGTAGAGAAGCAATGAAATAATCTGACTCAGTCAAGTTTTGTTCTAAATTATAATTTCAGACAGGATGATAGAAACTGAACCTCAGTCCTTGATGAACAGCTGAATACTTTTAGAGATCTGACATTTTCAGCATTAAAGCTACAAATAGCATTAAAACAAAAATAAAACTTGAAACATAATCAATACGTATATTAAACACCTGCTAAAGGGGGAATAGATGGAGAATGTCCTGCTTCCCAGAATCTGATCCATCATCTGCAGTGTTTTCCAGCCTCCTGTCTTCATCCATGTCTCTATCAGGGCTTTTCTATAACTGGGATCCAGTTGGACAGATTCTCTTCTTTTTTTCCTGCATGACGAAACACTCTGGAGATAATGAGGGAAATGTTCAGTTATTTTTGTTCAAATGCAGCGAGTAAAAGAGAAAAGTCCACAAATAAATAAATACTCAACTAAAGTACAGATATTGGAAAAGCTACTTGCGTACAGCAACAAACTATTTACACTTAGTTACCTCACACCTCTGTCAACAATACCAGCAGGCAGCTGTTAGTGCATCTGCCACACAGCTGGTCGCAGACTTTGAGATAGCTTTATCATCGACAGGGTGTCTGCAGACATTTGATTTTTAATATAAAAAAATTGCATGTCTTATTTATAATTTCTTACTTTCTTACTTATAATTCTTACTTATAATTTCTCAAACCTTGCAAGAGAGAACATACAGTCTTGCCATTGCTCCTTTCTGTTCTGGTCACACAGGATTTTACAAACTACTTAAAGCCTGCAAAAAGCTGTGAAGGTTTTTCACGTACAGTTAATCAAAAACAAGTTACAGACAGCAGAAGAAAACAATGACATGTTGAATAAACCTTGAGAGGAAGGAGTCTGGCCAGAATCCTCACCCATCTGATTTGCAGGGTACATATTCCACCTAGAGCCTTTGTTATAGATCCATAGGGACTATCATTTGAGGAATAAAAGTACCAGAAACATCAAACAAACCCCTAATGACTTTTCTAAAGCCATTATATCATTTCAAGGCACAAGTGAAGAAGCAGAAAGGTGTTTAGGAATTCCTTGTAAAAGCTGTCAATGACATTAGGGACAACTTTCTAATTTAATTTAGCTAATTGTGAAGGAGGATGATCAGTGATGCAGCTTAAAGGGAAGCCATGCATGGATGGATGGATGGAGCTGAAGTTGTGTCCATTCTAGGGATGCAGGATATATTGATGTTGGCATTGGCTGTTATTCATCATTTTTATACATTAATGTTTTATGAGCCCTTTATAGAATAATGCACTAAAGGCAGGCATCTGTCTATAACTATAAATACCACACATGTACTGTGGTACTATTGTGTTCTCAACAATAGTAAAGCATTCAATAAATATATGTTTGAGCTCATTTTTGGAAAATATAAACCCTATTGAAAGCGTTCAGGTTGAGTAGCTGTAGGTCCATCAGCCCCCACCCTTAGAGCGCCCCCACCAACTTTTATTGTAAAGTTACACCCTTGGATTTGGGCCAAACTGACATAGGCATGGTGACGGTGGTGCGTGGGTCCAGCTGTCTCAATACGCCAAGCGATGCTGAGCTGCAAAGGCTGTCCAAGGCTCCTTGTGGCTTTAATTTCATATCATCATTTTACAGGGTTTTTTTTTTTTTTAGATTCTATTCAATGTTTTAAAATGCATATTAGCATGAAAGCTTTGTTGTAATGCCTGTGAGCGTGCAATGTGACTTATTTAGAGTATTTATTTTGTCCATCTCATGATATAAACATTTACCTTTTTTCCATGAACAAAAAACAAAACAGAAGAAATAATCTTATAGTACCTGTAGTTATTATAAAAACAAGACAATGTACTTAAAACCCAGACAGCATCAATGATCTGAGGTTCCATTGTGATCCAGCTTCTGATACTTTTTCTGTGATGGGCCTTCATTAACATCTGTAGTAGGACAGAACCCCCCCGACCCCCCCCCCCCCCCACACACACACACACCCACCCTCCCTGTTGGTAGTGAACTATTTCAGTGATGAACAAATGTCTCCACAGACGGAGGAAGAGGAAAAGTGTTAGTGAAGAGGAGCAGCCGTCCTGCTGTGCTCTGTGTCAAAACCTGCTGATGGATCCTGTCTCTACCAGCTGTGGACACTGGTTCTGCAGACAGTGCATTGGGTCTCACTGGGCCCAGTCTACTTCATCAGAACCCTCCTCCTGCCCCCAGTGTGGAAAAAGACCTAGAACTGGAGATGGATCTCTGACAGCCAATCAGAGCAGCTTTGCAACAGGTAAGATTGACCATCTCCAATCAGAGCTTCCTTCTATCGTCCCTGTTCAACCAATTCTGTCTTTAGTTGGATTTGAAGTTTCAAGCTTTTCAAAGTCTTTCTGAGATCAAATATTCTAAATAAATTTCTGCATTTTAATCTGGGAAATCACAAATCTTCAGTCGTCTTTTCTTCTGTGTTTCAGCAGATGTTGGTCTGCAGGAGGTTCTAGATGAACATAAGATCAGTCTGAGGAGGAGATGTGAATGTGTGACTGAAGGAAGCGATCAAACAGGAAGTAGAACCCTCCTCAACAGGATCTACACTGATCTCTACATCACAGAGGGACAGAGTGAAGAGTTTAATACCCAACATGAGGTGAAGCAGCTGGAGAGAGCTTCAATGATCCAGAACCTCCATGATTCTCCAATCAGGTGCCACGACATCTTCAAAGCCTTCCCTGACCAACATGGAGCCATCAGAGTGGTTCTGACCAACGGCGTCGCTGGTGTTGGAAAAACCTTCTCAGTGCAGAAGTTCACTCTGGACTGGGCAGAGGGCTTGGAGAACCAAGATGTCAGTGTGGTGGTTCTGCTTTCCTTCAGGGAGCTGAACCTGATCAGAGATCAGCAGCACAGTCTTCTCACGCTGCTCCATGTTTTCCATCCAACCCTCCAGAAGCTCCCAGCAGAGAATCTGGCTGATTTGAAGCTTCTCTTCATCTTTGACGGCCTGGATGAAAGCAGACTTTCTCTGGACTTCAACAACAGTCCGCTTGTTTCTGACGTCACACAGAAGTCATCAGTCAACGTTCTGCTGATGAACCTCATCAAGGGGAACCTGCTTCCCTCGGCTCTGGTCTGGATAACTTCCAGACCTGCAGCGGCCAATCAGATCCCTCCTTCCTGTGTTTCCAGGGTAACAGAAGTACGAGGCTTCACTGACGCCCAGAAGGAGGAGTACTTCAGGAGGAGGTTCAGCGATGAAGAGATGTCCAGCAGGATCATCTCCCACATCAAGACCTCCAGGAGCCTCCACATCATGTGTGGGATCCCAGTGTTCTGCTGGATCACTGCTACGGTTCTGGAGAACCTGTTGACCACAGAGCACAGAGGAGAGCTGCCCAAGACCATGACTGACATGTATTTACACTTCCTGCTGGTCCAGACCAGGAGGAAGAAGAAGTACCATGAAGGACATGAGACGAATCCAGAGGAGCTGATGGAGGCTGACAGGGAAGTCCTCCTGAAGCTGGGGAGGCTGGCCTTTGAACATCTGGAGAAAGGAGACATCATGTTCTACCAAGAAGACCTGGAGCAGTGTGGTCTGGATGTCACAGAGGCCTCGGTGTACTCAGGCGTTTGTACAGAGATCTTCAAAAGAGAGAACTTGATCTTCCAGAAACCAGTCTACTGCATTGTTCATCTGAGCATCCAGGAGTTTCTGGCTGCAATCTACATGCTCCACTGTTTCACTAGCAGGAACACAGAGGTGGTGGAGAACTTTCTGGAAAAAAAATATAGTGAAACATCAATGATGGACTTCATGAAAAAAGCCTTAGAGAAATCCCTCAGAAGTAAAAATGGCCACCTGGACCTGTTTGTTCGCTTCCTTCATGGCCTCTGTGTGGAGTCCAACCAGAAACTCCTGGGAGGCCTGCTGGGTCAGATAGAGAACAGTCCACAAACCATCCAGGAGATAATCAACAATCTTAAGAGGAAAAGAACCCAGCCAACTCCTGATGGACACATCAACATCTTCCAGTGTCTGATGGAGATGAAGGACCTCTCACTTTATCAGGAGATCCAACAATTCCTGAAATCAGAGAAAAGATCAGAGAAGCTCTCTTTGTCCCAGTGTTCAGCTCTGGCCTGCATGCTGCAGATGTCAGAGGAGGTTCTGGATGAGTTCAACCTGAAGGAGTACAAGACAACAGCAGCAGGACGACGTAGACTGATTCCAGCTGTGAGGAACTGCAGAAAGGCTCGGTGAGTCCAGATGTCTTCATTCTGATTCTGATTTAGCTCTGTTGTTCTCCTGGTTCTTCTTCATGGTTCAGTTGCCTCAGGATGTTTTTGAGCCTTTAATTAGAACCATGTTCTTCCCTGCATCATCTGCAGAATTTCTAGGCTTACTGTGTTCAAATCCATTAACATTATTAATCCTCCTAATTTAACTCTTCATACCCTTTGTCAATTCATCCCTCCTTCTTCCACCTCTACAGGTGAAGCATGTTAGAAACCATCAGTAACCTTGAGGCAACAAGTCTTCACTCTTTAGAGTATCCTCGCTGTGACTAGACCTGCGCATTTCTGGTCTTTTGGGTGTGTCCTGTTTAGCCAGTATTGCTCTGGAAATCAATGTCCTAAAGCTAGCTAGCCCAACAGCTTTGCTTACACAAGCAGAACAGTATGACTTGCCATAAGGTTCTGCTTGATACTTTCATATTAAACTTTGAACATTATTTAGGAAGTAAAATCATATCAAACGATCATGGAAAGGAAGGTGAGAGAGAAAGGGGGGATAAGAACTAGCGGAGAGAGAGACAGAGACTAGAAAGATGTGGATGAAAAGAGAGAAAATAAAACAACGTTTAAACGTTTCCTTTGGAGGAGTTCTGGATGGAGAATATTGACAGACAAAAACTTTTTTTTTTTTTACTTCTTAAATGCTAATATTTTTTTACAATCTTGGTATAATTCCTGCTCTAAGTGGGTTGCTCTGTCGGCTAAAGGCACATTTTAGTGGCTCTATACTCCAGTTTACGATTAATCAATTACTAAATTAGTTCACGATTATTTAAATAATTTGTTAATATGATTAATTGTTTCAGCCATAGATAAAATACATGAAATTAGCTACACAGAGTAACTACAGCCCAGATGTACAACTTCTAATATTAATATTTTAAATGCTCAGTGTCAGTTCCTCTTCTAGTTCCAGTGCACATGTAAATACAATACATTTATTTTCCGTCCCTTGGATGTATTATTTTGCATGATCCAGAGAGAGCATATTAGATAAAAAAAAATAAGAGTGGGTTTTACCTCTGCACAATTCTCTATCTTCAGAAGAAAACACAGGATAAATCCACATATTATAGACTATATTTGGTTAAACAGACACTGTCTTAGTTGCAGGTACATTTAAATGCAATCCTTTTCAAAGTGGAAAAAGTCCTAATTCTACATTCATCAGAGCCAGTTATGCTTTACATATTGATAAACAGCATCTAGAGCATGTAGTGCTTATAAGATTTGTATTAATGTAGCAAGAAATGCTGCTGTTCTCTTTAAACAAAATGAGCCCTGAAGCTCACATTAAGCATAAAAAAAGAGCATGCATATTTTTGCAAAGGACCAATGAAACTGAAGAATAGTGTCCCTACCAAAGTTGAAATCAAACCTACGCCCTTGTCTAAACGAAATGTATTTTTGTTTACAATTCTGTATAAAAAATAAATCTGTCTAAGTCATTAGTAATTATTGGCTTTTATATGCTTATAATAACAATGAAAAAAGAAAAAAAAAAGAAAAAAAAAAAGAGTTTAGCACTTTTTCCCAAAGTAAGAGTTGCAGTGTGAACTAGATAAGGTTATCTGTTTATCCTACTAGTTTGGAGGCACTACAGTGATCTATAGCGTAGTCATTGTTCATTTTATACTTAATCTAACAATAAAATAGAGCTGACATTTGTCATTTAGGCTTTGGTAAATTCCTGAGAAAAGTATTTCAAATCCAATAAATGTGATATGAAAGACATGAGATGAGATACACATGAAATGAATTTGATAATAATTCACCTCTCCTTGGTGATGCTTTTGAATCTTTTCCTCTGATTATTTTGCAACTTTCAGACGGTCCCTAAAAGCAATTTCAGAGGAGTGAGCTCTGCATAGGGTTTAAACATTTAATCATGAATGCTTATTACACTTAAGCCCACGCAGTACTTTTTTATAGTGGGCTAATACTCTTAGAACCCATGTTGCCATACAAGGCTTATAGAAGACTTTTCCTTTTTTTGGCTTAGACAGATTTATTTTGTCATTGTGTATACACAAATATAAACAAAAAGAAATTTCATTTAAAACAGCTCTAGACAATTTCATTTATTAAAGTGCAGCCTTGAAAAACATTAATAAATGCATAAAAAAATAGTAAATATAAATATGACTGTATATTTACAGTTCTACAGTTTGTATTTTTTCTATTTTTTATTTTTCATGAATAAAATAACCCATTTTACATAACAGTTCATCAGTGTGATGGCGGTGGGGAAGAAGCTGCTGCAGAACCTGCTGGTCCTGCATTGAATGCTGTGAAGCCTCTTCCCAGAGGGCAGCAGGGAGAACAGTCCATGGTGGGGGGGTGAGGGGTCATTGATGATGTCACAGGCTCGGGACACACAGCGCTTGGATGAAATGTCTTTAATGGAGGGAAGAGGAGCCCCCGTGATCCTCTCTGCTGTTCTCACCTTCTTCCAGTCTGAGGCGCTGCAGCCTCCACACCACACAGTGAGACAGCTGCTCAGAACGCTCTCTATGGTGCTTCTGGAGAAGGTGGGGAGGATGGGGGGGGCAGGTGGGCTCTCCTCATCCTCCACAGGAAGTCCAAGCGCTTCTGGGCCCTTTTGACCAGTGAGGTGGTGTTTCCAGCCCAGGTGAGGGTGTCTGTGATGAATGTGGTGCTGCTGACCACCTCTACAGCTGAGCTGTTGATGAGCAGTGGAGCGTGGTTAGGCCGGCTCTTCCTGAAGTCCACCATGATCTTCTCCACCTTCAGGATCAGGCTGTTATCTCTGCACCACCAGCTGCTCCACCTCCTCTCTGTAGTCCAGGTCGTTGTCGTCTCTGATGAGGCCCACCACCGTGGTGTCGTCTGCAAACTTCACCATGGGATTGGTGGTGAACCTGGGGACGCAGTCATGTGTTATCAGGGTGAACAGCAGGGGGCTCAAGACGTAGCCCTGAGGGGAGGGGCTTAGACTGATGACATCAGAGGTGTTCTGTCTGACCCGGACTGACTGAGGTCTGTTGGTGAGGAAGTCTAGCAGCCAATAGCAGAGGGGTGTATTGAAGCGCAGCTGTTCCAGTTTGCCCATCAGATGCTGTGGGATGATGGTGCTGAAAGCTGAACTGAAGTCCAGGAACAGCATCCATCGTGGGTGTTCTTCTCCTCCAGGTGTGCCACGCTCAGGTGGAGAGCAGCAGAGGTGGCGTCCTCAGTGGAACGGTTCCGTCGGTAGGTGAACTGGAACGGGTCGAATGTTGGCGGCAGACTGGAGATGATGTGTTCTTTAACCAGCCTTTGGAAGCACTTCATCATGATGGGAGACAGGCCGCTAATCATTGAGGGAGGTGACCTGAGGCTTCTTTGAATTATGGAGGAAGACTTGAAGCATGCTGGGACAATGGATTGGTCCAGCCAAGTGTTAAAAATGTCTGTGAGGACACCAGCCAGCTGATCTGCACACTCCTTATACACCCGCCCAGGTATTTTATCAGGCCCTGGGGCCTTTCTTGGGTTGAATCTCCAAAGAATGTTCCATATGTCAGGTGTGTCAAGGCAGAGTGCCTCCTTTCCCTGATGGAGAACACATTTCATTGCTGGAGCGCTGCTGAGTGCCTCAAACCTTCCAAATAAGTTAAGTCTATTTAGGAAGTCATCATCTGCTACTTCTACCAGGGGGGAGGGTCTGCTGTAGTCAGTTATCGCTCATATGCCTAGCTACATCCTCCTGGTGTTGCTGGCATTGTGGTAGAGATCTTGGATTTTCTGGCTGTGGCTCTGCTTTGCTGATCTGATGGCAGGGTTCAAGTTGGATTGCGCTGTCCTCTGTGCCTCTCTATCACCAGACTTGAAGGCTGAGTTCCATGCTTTTAGCGATTTCTGAAACTCCCCATTCATACAGGGTCATGAGTTGATATTCTTTGTGATGCTGACGTCCTCAATGCATTTGTTGATGTAGGCTGACACAGTCATGGCATACTCATCTATATTAATCTTGTTCTCATTTATTGCTGCGGCTTCGAACATTTTCTAGCCAGAGCATAGTCCCCTCAGTCCACACCCTCACCTGCTTTACTGTAGGTTTAGCTCTGATAAGCAGGGGTGTGTATGCAGGTATTAGCATAACAGATAAGTGGTCTGAAGAGCCGAGGTGGAGGCGGGGGGGCTACTCTGAATGCATATTCTGGCCAAGGAAGAGAGATGGTTTAAGCAAGAGGTTAAGGAAGCCATATTTGTTAACCTGTGATCTATAATAAACCAACTTGGTGTTAAAATGGGCTCACACCAACTCTGACCCATCTGCACAGATAGGCACTTTTTGGACACAGGAAACTTCTTGAACCGCCACCTTAACGTGGTGGAGGGGTTTCGGTGCCTGGGTGATCCCAGAGGCTATGTTGTCGGGGGCTAAATGCCCCTGAAAGCGTCTCCCAAGGCAAACAGGCTCTGGGTGACAGGCCAGACGAAGAGCAGTTCAAAAACCCTTATGACGAGGACTAAAACGAGGCACGTGACGTCGCCCGGTACGGCGGAGCCGGGACCCCACCCTGGAGCCAGGCCTGGGGTTGGGGTTCGTCGGCGAGCGCCTGGTGGTCGGGTTCTTCCCCGCGGGACCCGGCCGGGCCCAGCCCGAAGGAACGACGCGAGGCCATCCCCCAGTGGCCCCACCACCTGCAGGGGGAACCATGAGGGACCGGTGCAAAGGGGATTGGGCGGCAGCCAGAGGCGGAGACCTCGGCGACCTGATCCGCGGGCGCTTAAACTGGCTCTGGGGACGTGGAATGTCACCTCACTGGCGGGGGAGGAGTCAGAGCTTGTGCTGGAGGTGGAGCGATACCAGCTAGAAATAGTTGGGCTCTCCTCTACACACAGCCAGGGCTCTGGAACCCAGCTCCTTGAGAGAGGCTGGACTCTCTTCTACTCTGGAGTGACCCGCGGGGAGAGGCGGAGGGCGGGGGTGGGGGTGGGGCTGCTTGTCTCCCCCCAGCTCAGCCGTCTCGTGTTGTAGTTCACCCCGGTAGACGAGAGGGTCTCATCCCTTCGCCTTCGGGTTGAAGGGAGGACTCTGACAGTTGTTTCGGCCTATGGGCCGAACGGCAGTACGGAGTACCAGGCCTTCTTAGCATCCCTGGGGAGGGTGTTAGAAAGAGCCCCTCCCGGGGATTCCATCATTCTGCTGGGAGACTTCAACGCCCACGTGGGAAACGACAGTGACACCTGGAGGGGCGTGATTGGGAGGAAAGGGCCCACAGCTCTGAACCCGAGTGGTGTCTCATTATTGGACTTCTGTGCAAGTCACGGATTGTCCATAATGAACACCATGTTCAGGTATAAGGATGTCCATCGGTGTACTTGGCACCAGGACACCCTAGGCCGAAGGTCGATGACCGACTTTGTAGTCGTATCTTCTGATCTTCGGCCGCATGTCTTGAACACTCGGGTGAAGAGAGGGGCGGAGCTGTCCACCGACCACCACCTGGTGGTGAGCTGGATACGCTGGAAGAGGAGGAAGCCTGAAAGACTCGGCAGGCCCAAACGTGTAGTGAGGGTCTGCTGGGAACGTCTGGTGGAGCCCTCGGTCAGGAACGTGTTCAACTCCCACCTGCGGGAGAGCTTCTCTCAGGTTCCGAGGGAGGTTGGAGACATGGAGTCCGAATGGGCTGTCTCCTCTGCCTCCATTGTCGATGCAGCTGCCCGTAGCTGTGGCCGTAAGGTTTGCGGTGCCTGTCGTGGTGGCATTCCCCAAACCCGGTGGTGGACACCGATAGTAAGGGATGCTGTCAAGCTGAAGGAGGAGTCTTATCGAGCCTGGCTGGCTTGTGGGACTCCTGAAGCAGCAAGCAGGTACCGTGAGGCCAAGCGTGTCGCGGCCCGGGCGGTTGCAGAGGCAAAATCTCGGGCCTGGGAGGAGTTTGGAGAGGCCATGGAAAAAGACTATCAGTTGGCCTCAAAGCGATTCTGGCAAACCGTCCGGCGTCTCCGGAGGGGAAAGCAGTGCTTCACTAACACTGTTTTCAGTGGGAGTGGGGAGCTGCTGACCTTGAAGGAGGATATTGTCGGGCGGTGGAAGGAATACTTTGAGGATCTCCTCAACCCGACAGACACGCCTTCCGTGGGGGAAGAAGAGACGAGGTGCTTGGGGCTGGATTCGTTCATCACCCAGGCTGAAGTCACCGAGGTAGTCAAAAAACTCCACGGTGGCAAGGCTTCGGGGGTGGACGAGATCCATCCTGAGTATCTCAGAGCTCTGGATGTTGTCGGGCTGTCATGGTTGACACATCTCTTCAACATCGCGTGGAGGTCGGGGACAGTCCCCCTGGATTGGCAGACTGGGGTGGTGGTTCCCCTCCACAAGAAGGGGGACCGGAGGGTGTGTTCCAACTATCGGGGAATCACACTTCTCAGCCTCCCCGGAAAGGCCTATGCCAGGGTGCTGGAGAGGAGAGTCCGGCTGATTGTCGAACCTCGGCTGCAGGAGGAGCAGTGTGGTTTTCGTCCTGGCCGTGGAACGGTGGACCAGCTCTACACCCTCTGCAGGGTGCTTGAGGGTTCATGGGAGTTTGCCCAACCAGTCCACATGTGTTTTGTGGACTTGGAGAACGCATTCGACCGTGTCCCTCGTGCTGCCCTGTGGGGGGTGCTCCTGGAGTATGGAGTCGGGGGCCCTTTATTAAGGGCCATCCATTCTCTGTACAAGCGGAGCAGGAGTCTGGTTCGCATTGCCGGCATTAAGTCGGACCTGTTCCCAGTGCATGTTGGACTCCGACAGGGCTGTCCTCTGTCACCGGTTCTGTTCATAACTTTTATGGACAGGATTTCTAGGCGCAGCCAAGGACCAGAGGGGGTCTGGTTTGGGGAACAGCGGATCTCGTCCCTGCTTTTTGCGGATGACGTAGTTCTGCTGGCTCCCTCCTGCCAAGACCTACAGCGTGCGCTGGGGCGGTTCGCAGCCGAGTGTGAAGCGGCCGGGATGAGAATCAGCTCCTCCAAATCCGAGGCCATGGTTCTCGACTGGAAAAAGGTGGCTTGTCCCTTTCAGGTTGGAGGAGAGTCCTTTCCTCAAGTGGAGGAGTTCAAGTATCTTGGGGTCCTGTTCACAAGTGAGGGAAGAATTGAGCGGGAGATCGATAGACGGATTGGTGCGGCTGCTGCAATAATGCGGACGCTGCACTTGTCTGTCGTGGTGAAGAGAGAGCTGAGCGAAAAGGCAAAGCTCTCAATTTACCGGTCGGTCTACGTTCCTACCCTCACCTATGGTCATGAAATCTGGATCATGACCGAAAGAACGAGATCCCGGATACAAGCGGCTGAAATGAGCTTTCTCCGCAGGGTGGCTGGGCTCTCCCTTAGAGATAGGGTGAGGAGCTCGGTCATTCGGGAGAGGCTCAGAGTAGAGCCGGTTCTCCTCCACATCGAGAGGAGTCAGTTGAGGAGGCCCAGGGGACGACCCAGGACACGCTGGAGAGACTATGTCTCTCGGCTGGCCTGGGAGCGCCTAGGGCTTCCCCCAACAGAGCGGGAAGAGGTGTCTGCGGAGAGGGAAGTCTGGGAGTCTCTGCTTATTCTGCTGCCCCCGCGACCCGGTTCCGGATAAAGCGGGAGACGACGAGTACGAGTACGAGGAAACTAGAGACTAGATGGTGACTGAGGTGCAGAACTCAGGACAGATTGTATCATGATTTCTCATTATTTTCTGCATTTTCTATAATCATAGATCTTCTTTGTGCTGCCCTGCCACAGACAAAGGTTAATAAAACAGTTTATAATCAAAATGAATGTCAGCTCAATGTTTAAATGTTTCTTCACCATCACACTCTTCTCTCAGATTGTTTTGCAGCAACATGTGGAGCATTTATTGGCTAAACAATCAGAGATGCTGTAGGTCCACAGCAGAATGGACTTCCTGCTCTCAACAGTTTCTGCTTGATGACAGATATCAAGTATTTTCAAACTAAATGGCTCAAGTCCAGAGTGTAATGTCAGCAAACCGAGTCAAAAGTTATTATAAAGGAACTAAAGTCTGACCTGAATCAGAGCAGTTTATTCTTCTCTCTAGATTCACCAGTAGTTTCCTTCATGCAGCTCATTTGATTTAATCCCATCATTTATTACAGTTAGGGCTGAAATAATGAAGATAAATCAATTATTTAAATAATCATCAACTAATATAGTGATCAATTAATCATTAACTGGAGTATAGAGACTGTAATACTTGTTTTTAGCAGACAGAGAGACCCACTTAGGGCAGGAATTATACCCAGATTCTAAAAAAAACAACAAAACAATATATCTGCCAATCTGCTCTATCCAGAACTCCACAAGTGGAAAAGTTTGAGTTTTACCTGGTTTAATTTTTTCTGTAAGAAATCTTTGGCTATATGATTATTAATCGATTAATGGAAAAAAAATAATCGATAGATTAATTGATTTTCAAATAACTATTAGTAGCAGCTCTAATTACACTAATAAATTTTCACTGTTTGCTCATCATGTTTTAGTCTGTGTTTATCATCCAGATTGTCTGATTTCATTAGAACTGACTTTATATCTCCTCTAATCACAGACTTGGTGGCTGTTCTCTCACTAAGACTGACTGTGAAATCGTGGCCTCAGTTCTGAAGTCCAACCTTCATCTGACTGAAGTGATAATAGATGAGATCAGTGGATGGAAAACCTTTGGAGACTCTGGAATGAAGCATCTGTGTGAGATTCTGGAGAGTTCAATCTGCAAAGTGAAGAAACTGAGGTGAGTTTTCTCTGTTTATTCAAACGTCATCATTCACTGACAATTTAAATCTGATTTTAAGCCATTTTATTCTAATATATTCTCTTTATAAACAGCTGCTCTCTAAATGTCAGAATATAATTTAAAATACTTTTAAATTACAGATTAATTATTTTCCTGTCATACATTCTAAATATTAAACTTTATTTTCCTGTTCTCTGAACTTTAAAATTATTTCAACTAATGGAAAAAAATGAAAAAAGGTATTGAAGATGTTTCTCCCTTTATTTGGGAAAGATTCAGATGACAAGATGAGATAAGAGAGCTTTATTTCTCATTTCTTATCCATATCTTTACATCTAGTATGGTGTTTGTTTCCTCTAAAGTAGAACCATAACCACAGACATGTTGGAACAGTTATAATGATATAAGATTATCTAATTATTATTATTTATAGTGATTTATAAGAAGACGACAATTACAAACATAAAAAGTGGACGTCTGGAAGCAAACGCAGTAGACGTTGCATCAGAGCCCCTCTCCCACCTTAATCTAAAAAATCCAGTTCAAAACCTGTTAATATGCTCACATCGAGCTGTAAAATATCAATATAGATGCTCAAATCTCAAAACACAGCGCGTGCATCGCCCACCAGACTCACTAACAGTGCTTGTATTATCAATTTTCTGGAATTTTCCACAAAAGAGAAGATCTTAGGAGAAGTTTGGGCAAGATCCAGGCAGGCTCTTCAAATATGCTGTAATGGCCCCAACAAGGGCGAGGTTGTCCCAACAACTGGGTTTATTAGAGTCAGAATGAGCTGCTATTCCTGAAGCTGCAGCTCAGGTCTCCAAAAATCAAAACTGGAACACACAGCCGATCGTTTCATTGCTAAACCTGCTCTCAACTCTATCTACCTCCGGGCCTGGAACTGCTGCTGCCCTGATCCCCCCCCCCCCACACACATCACATGACGGGCCTATCACATGTGTGCAGGAGTCAGCAGAGTCAGATAGAGTCCTGCCCAAGATCTTGGCTAAAGAAACTCCCTCCCCAGCTAGACCATTGGTGGGAAGTCATGGAGGAGATTCACTCTATGGCAAAACTGGCATATATTTTATATATAAAAGGACATTCCCACAACAAAAGCTGGTTTAAATTACTGAGATACAAGAGCAAGGAAGCATAACATCTATAATGTTTTTTTTTCCTTTTTCCCATTTAACTATGAATCAGTGCCCCAAGTTCTCTGTGTGTCGTATCTTTCATTGTAATTAAACATGTTACCTAAAGAGTATAAAAAAAGGAAAAATAAAAGCAATAAAACCCTGATGGCAGCAGCAGGTTCCTCCTCCTCAGCTTTGTCCTGAAGCTGCTGTTCTGTTGGACCGGGTCAGAGAGAACCTGTCCTCTTTAATCTGACAGCTGTCAGAGAGGGTTGGAGCCATGTCTCTGTGAGCCAATGATGCTTCATCAGGGGACTCATCAGGAACCTTAGAGCTGATTCAGAGTTCCTCCATCTTGGTTCTGATGATCTTATATAACCCAATATTATCGGTGTA